>NC_062279.1:193652340-193955371 GCF_902655055.1 Lutra lutra
AGTACATTTTATCCTCTTCTCCCCTGGAAATTAATTATTAAGGGTTTCACTTTTTAAGAAAACTCCATAGGTTTTCTTTAGCTCTAAAGATCTCTAAAGGATTAGTATTACAAAAACATTCTTCCATAACATGCAGGTATTAAATCTGGATGAGTAGTAGTTTTACTAATTGTATACCTAATTGAATTTTGTAGAATTCACATTTCTTGTCATGTAAAATATGTTACGGCTTAGTATATACCACTAATGGTCAATTTAGTTTCTGTATACATTGAAGTCTTGTGAAGGAAGTACCTTTTGGACTTAGGAAAACCAAATTTTAAAATTTAAATTAGAAATTTGCTACATATTAACAATATGTCCTTGGCAAAGCTATTTAGCTTATTAGCACCATGTTTACCTCATGTATATAGTAAGAACAATTAAAATAAGTACTATATGGATGAGGTCAAAGGTTTTAAATAAATTAAATAGAAATGCCTGTATAAATTGGGCTCCCAATAAATGTTATATTCTTTCTCTTTTCACTTTTATTATAGCCATAATATATCATTATATGGATAGGTTTGAGTATAATTTATTCAAAAGTGATGGGTGCTTAATTAAAGATTAAAGGAAAGTATACTTGCCAGTGAGTTTTGGTCTGGAATGGGAGGGGAGTCATGTTTCAATATGGTATGTCAATTCTATTTAAAAGTACATTAATTTGAGAATAGAAACTGAAAATCTAATATCCTGAAAATCTGGAAAATTCTGAAAAACTGAAAATCTAATATTCTTCTTTGTGGATTTCTGTACCTTCCACTATGGCTAGGAATTATTGGATTGCTCATTTGGTATATTAAGTTTAAGAATTATTATAATATAACAATAAATAAATACAATTTATTTATTTGAGAGAGAGAGAGAGCACTAGCAGACAGAAGGGCAGAAGGAGAGGGAGAAGGAGACTCCTCAATGAGCAAGGATCCTGATGTGGGCCTTGATCCCAAGAGATTGGGATCATGACTTGAGTGGAAGGGAGACCCTTAACTGACTGAGCCACCTAGGTGCTCCATGATTTCTTTATAACAGTTAAGATTTACTACTTCCTATATACCAGACACTATGAGGAATACTTCATATGCATTATTCTGTTCCACATGCTTTGGACCATGTTTTTAGTGCAGCTATTATTGGGCCAACCAGATGTGTACCAGTTACCGTATTTTAGGGGCTAACCCAGAAGTGTAAGAGAGTTGATGCTCTGAGATACTGTGGTTTATAATTTAAAAAAGATCCCAGCACAGAGCTCCTAGTAATTTCTTAAGTGATCTCCTAAGAGCAATCAAAGTATCTTTAGTTAAGTTAATGAGGTGACTGTAAGAAAGCTCCTAGGTCGGGGGCTAGTTGCCAGGAAACCAACCAAAATCAGAGGATTGAACTTTTGTGCATGTTGAGGAGAGGTGGCACTGGAGGTTGAATCAATTACCGATGGCTGATGGATGTAAGCAATCACACCTAAGTAATGGAATTTCCATAAACACCCAAAAAGGAGAGGACTTAGAGAGCTTCAAAACTGGTGAACACATGGAGATTCTGGAAGAGGAGCCCACCCAGAGAGAGCAAGGAAGCTACTGGTCCTTTCCCCATAGTGTCCTCTGCATCTTTTTCATCTGGCTATTCCTGAATTCTATTTTTTATTTAATAAACAGGTAAAGTTAAGTAAATGTTTCCTCTCAGTTCTGTGCACTGCTTTAGCAAATTAATAAACCCCAAGAGAGGGTCGTAAGAATCTCTGATTTATAGTCAGTTGATCAAAAGCATAGGAAACTGGACTTGTGATTAGCATCTGAAGTATGGAGGGGGAAGTCATGTAAACTGACCTCTTATCTATGGGATCTGATGTTATCTCCAGGCAGACTGTGTCAAAATTGAGTTAAATTATAGGGTTCTGTATTAGGGCCCACAAAGAAATGGTGAATTCCTTTGTAGTCTGGAAAAATAAACATACACTGGACACTCAAACAGGAAACAGAAATCATGGATTAGTACACCCCTCTTTTATTTCTCAGTTTCTCCAAAACTCATTCTTTTTTTTTTTTTAAAGATTTTATTTATTTGTCAGAGAGAGAGGAAAGCGAGCGAGCACAGGCAGACAGAATGGCAGGCAGAGGCAGAGGGAGAAGCAGGCTCCCCGCCAAACAAGGAGCCCGATGTGGGACTCGATCCCAGGACGCTGGATCATGACCTGAGCCGAAAGGCAGCTGCTTAACCAACTGAGCACCCAGGCGTCCCTCCAAAACTCATTCTATAGAGTTGTTGGAGTGGCCTCAGAGAACTAATTCCAGTTGTACACAACTATAGCAAACTCAGTCACAACCTTAGACTGCTTTACTGTATACCTTGTTTCCTTATTTTTGGTCCTACTTCTTTCCTTTGCTTCACTTCCCATATTAAACTACCTACACTCAAGTACTTGAGCTTGGCTCTGATTTTGGGGGGGAAATTAGGTTTCCATTACTAATAAGAGAAGTGGATTTGTGGAAAAAATTCTGGGACAGAGCAAGTCTGTAGGCAAAGGCAAGGACATTTACTCCATTTTTGGCCATCAAGCATGATGAAAACTTGGGCATGCAGTAGGATAGCATAGTAGAGACCTCAGAAGTGTAAGATTGGAATAAGTTTCAGGTGTATGGTGAAGCATTACTTATGTCAGGCATGGGTCATGAAAGGTATAAGACAATCAATGTTTGTTTTAAAGATTATAGCAAACACTGGCTTGTGGTCAGTAGTTTTAGAAGCCCTGATAAAAGTAGCAGTCTCAATTTAGCTAATATTAAGTCAAGACATATTGTCACAGTAAAATTACCTTCATGACAGTATGTAAAAAGACTCATAGCTTCTATAAGCATAGGGAAGCACTCTTGAGATCAGATGCAGGATGTAATCATAAGGATAACAAAAAGATACAAAGGGGACAGAATAATAAAAGGAGTAGGGGAAAATGAATACCTAGACCATCCAGGGATATTGGTGTTAAGTAGGTTCTGAGCTCAAATAATTCCAGGGGACCCCACACACCATAACAATCCTCCATGTAGTGGGGAAACTTAAGGAACTCAAGTCAGAAGAGGAATCATGTCCATGCATATCTCCAATGGCTTCAGTGTGTCTGTGGACCCATCCTCGTTCATGTCCTCATCCCAGCACCTCATTTCACTTAAAACATGTTGTACATATTTTTCATTTTCTGCCCTGAGGCTTCACAGTGGTCAATGAATTATTTCCCTGTAGGAAGCTATTCTGAGGCATATCATATAACACATGGAAGTTATTGTTTATTTGTTATACTGTATTAACTGATTACCATACAGTTCCAACATAAACAAAAAATTCTCCCTCACAGTGGATGTTACATGACAAAAAATGTGGATATATTTTTCTAATTCACAGTAGTAAGTAATTAAGAAAATATCTCACTTTTACAAAACTTTATTTTTATCAGAAGTTGTGGTTCAAAGTAAATACATTTTATTTAAAGTTTATCCTGAGTATTGAATACCATGTTAAAAAATATTTTTATAAGATAAATTCTTTAAATTTAAGCATGATGGAAATAAAAAATTCTGAACAGCAAAGAAAATGATCAACACAGCTAAAAGTAAACCTATGGAATGGGAGAAGATATTTGCAAATGACATATCTGATAATGGGTTAGTATCCAAAATATACAAAGAACTTACAAACTCAACACCCCAAAAATGAGTAATCCGATTGAAAAATGGGAAGAATATCTTTCCAAAGAAGACATCCAGGTGGCCCACAAACACATGAAAATATCCTCAACATCACTGATCGTCAGGGAAATAACAAATCAAAACTACAATGAGATATCACCTCATACCTGTCACAGTGGATAAAATCAATAACACAAGTTAAACTTATTTTGATCAACAGAATTTGTTTATTAATATCTCTTTCATCTTAATATTATTTAAATTAAAATCATACACTATTTCTAATTTCATAAAGAAATGCATTAAAATAGTTCTCATTGATACATTCATTTAGGACATATAAATGACATGAATGTATGTGCCAAGCTGTACTGAAGTGACAGATGACTCGATAACACAGGAATAGAATGCATGGAGACAGAAAGCTTTTTCTTCCTCAGTGCAGATATAAGGAGTACTGCAATAAAAGATTATGAGATACTTTTAACTGCCTGAGTGGACAGAGCTGAACTCCCAAGAGGAGACCTGGGATGGAGTTATAGATTTTGGGGCTTCATTATGAGCTCTAGATTTTGACCAATGGAGAACTGTATTAATTATCTGTCTAGAGTTCCTTAAACAAATGACATAATAGTGTTTGGGATTCTTACTCTAACTTACCATGTCATTTTAAAGACAGTAGATGAGGCAATTAGCCATAAGCAGAGAGCAGAGTGATGCAGCCAAACATGAGTCAAAGGTTAGTCTAAGCACTTAGCCAATGATATGCTCAAAACTCTCCAGAAGGCAAAGCATGTTGACTTTATATTACCAAAATATGATTTAAGTTCTACTTAAAAAGTTCACTTCGTATTTATTTATTTATTTATTTATTTATTTTTAAAGATTTTATTTATTTATTTGACAGACAGAGATCACATGTAGGCAGAGAGGCAGGCAGAGAGAGAGAGAGAGGAGGAAGCAGGCTCTCCACTGAGCAGAGAGCCCGATGCGGGGCTCGATCCCATGACCCTGAAATCATGACCTGAGCCGAAGGCAGAGGCTTTAACCCACTGAGCCACCCAGGTGCCCCAATTCACTTCGTATTTAAAACTTATTTTATTTTTCTTTGCATTAAAATTTAGGATGAGAGTTACTAATTATTTCTATTTTTTTTTCTTTAAAACCAAACATAAAAGAAGAACAAGTTTTAGGACAGGAAAATACACTATTTTAAAGATGATTAAAGTAAAGCTAAAATGGTTGCTAAGCTTGCAACTATTACCTTTTTTAAGTGGTACTCCCAGTGATTTTTATGGTAAAGGCAAAACTCAATTACTGATGTAAATCCATGGTTGACATTATATACTTGGATAGAGTAGGAGTCATTAAACTTAGTTCCTTTTGATTTTAAATCAGTGATCAATCCACTAAATTTTCTTTTTGTGGGGCATAGAAAACTGAAAAATACCACAAATGAAATACTCTACCAATAGTATCAGTCTCTCTCTTTCTTTCAAGCAAATCATTTTTTTGCTTATATTTCATGTTCTTATTTAGTGTAAAAGTGACAGAATTTTGATTGTGTCACAAGGAGTGGCAAGATATTATAAGAATGAAGGAGAAGGGCAATCTGGGTGGTTCAGTTTGTTAAGCCTCTGCCTTTAGCTTAGGGTCAAGACTCCCTGTGTCCTGGATCTAGTCCCACATCAGGTTCCTGCTCAAGGGGAGAATCAGTTTTTCTCTCCCTCTCCTGCTGTCCTTCCCCCATCCTGCTCTATGTTCTTTCCTCTCTTTCCAAATAATAAATAAAAAAATATCATTAAAAAAAAAAAGGAGAATGAACCTTGAGAATAAAGACTGAAAATTTTGATGTTAGATATTACCAAGTAAATTTAGAAGTGTATCATATATAAGCCTTTACTCTTAACCTAAGATTATATATTTAATGAACTCTCCCCATAATTTCAATAGGCTGGGAAAATAGCCCTATAATTCTCTACATTCACCACACTGTTAAACTATGTTAGTACTACATGTATTTAAAACACACAATATTCATTTATAGTGTTCTTAATACAGAGATTCTATGATGAAAATTATGAGATTTACTGTCTGTGATCATATTTCTGGTAAAAATTCACAGGCAATTATAGCAAGGTAAATTTGAGAGAGACAAAGTCATGTGATTGTGGAGGCAATGGTGGTTGTACATATATGTGTGCAAGTCTACATGTATTATAGATATAAATATGCATTGTTTTATTATATTTATGATAAGGAAGAGAATATATTAAGGACCTAACCAAATTATTTAATGAGAAAAAAAAAACAATTTGTAGAAATACTACAGTTTAGTAACTCTCACGATGGCTATTACTTCATTTGGTCATGTAAACAGCCCTAAACACTGAAGTTCTTTTCCCTTGATTGACTCTGACTGGTCATATCAATTTTCTGCGCATTATTTCAGAGTACTCTGCTTTTTTGCTGCCTTAATCATCATTCTGTTTATCACTATTCAACATTAACAGCATAAAAACATAACCACATTTGATAAAGCTGACTTGACTAATAGTTAAAAGACAATAAGGAGGAAAACACTAGTCCTTAATCTAGTAATGTATGTCTATAGTAAATCTTTGTTGACACAGTGAATATTTTATCCACTTAATTCAACAGAAAACCAACAAGTGATTGGTTTATTTTAGCATGATAGGAAGGGATGAAGTGTAAAAATAGTTGCTTAAACTTAATACTTGATTAGACCTGATTTACTCTGCTCTCTCTCTTCCTCTAGTGAGTGTTATATATGTGGATGTGGGAGAGGTAGTGTATAATGGTAATTCACATTCTAAAGCAAAACTCACTAGCAATTTACTTTTTTATTCAATGCTGATTTTCTCTGCCCTCCCTCCCCTCCACAACTTGATTCTGCCTTTACAGTCTGTTTTGTGTCATAGACATTAGCATTTGAAATAGACTTTTAAGCTTCTTTATAGGTTTTCTTGTTTCTTATATTTACTCTTTGTGTAATATGTGTTACTGGTCATGAATGCTTGGCTTTCAAAGATCTAGCTCTAAGTTTCAACTAAATAAAACTGAGTTTATTGAAGCCCAAAAATAGAAACAAGGTTGATAGTGTTTGTAATATATATTATTCAGAAAACAAAAATGCACTGTACTTACCCAGTTGAGAAGTCATATTTACTTTTTCTAGTAATAACAAAAAACACTTCTCATTGTAACATGAAACAGTAGTTCCTTGAATTTTTAATGGAGCAATTACATGCAGTTTATTTTAATTAGACTACACTAGAACACTTTATCTTTATTAAAACAATAACGTCATGCTAACCATTCACTTCATTTTATAACCAAAACCACATAGTGATAGGTAGGGTATTCTAAAGTTGTAGACATTAAGATTTCCTAGAAGAATCAAATATAGCAGAAGAGGACACAAATTTGATATTCTTTGCAAATTAATTTTACAAGTATTGGATGTATTTGCTTAAAAAATACTTGAGCATGTTTGTATACATTTTCTTACTTGAATTTGACATTATAACTTCCATCATATTTATAAAGTATAATGAAAAGGCTATGATGACATACGCAAGACCTATGCATCTAGAAATTTTCAAAATATGTATAGATATAGAAATAGGTAAAATAACGTATTTTAAAAGATGAATAATATTAATATTTTTTAAAAGATATGTATAGATATAAAAAGATAGGATGACTTCGAATTTCGGGGGGGGTGGATATAATTTTCCTAATGAAAAATGTTTATTAGGTACTTCTTTTAGTAAAAAGGGATTGTACAAAAACATGTCAAGCATGTTAAACAGACCAATAGTCTAAAGTACCAAATAAATTTCTTACAAAAATAATGTTAGGTGGAAACTCAGTGGCATTTTTTTTGTACAAAAGATTAAACCATGTATATTACATTGACTCGACATTTTAAATCCTGACCTGCTATGCTTTACTATTTACATAAGTTCAATTCAGTAAAAGTGATTCTCTTTGTAGCTTTGTCATGAATTGTAATGCAGTTGAATATTGTCCTTGAAGCAATGCTAGATTAGTATCAGAACTGGTTAGAACCATTCACAGATGGGAGACCTTATCTTCTGGATACCCAGGAAGATTCTAGTTAAAAAAAAATTGAGTTCTCTCATTGAAAGAATTTAAAGCTTTGGCTCAGAATGGAGGTAGTCAAACCTTCAAATTAACAATCTGATTCCCTTTAATGATCAGAATTTCAGTAGAATTCCAAGTCCAAATGCTTTCTAAGGTGTAGATTCCACCTAAAAATCACTGGCTATTTTATCCTATCATCCAATGAACTAGTGCATAGAAATAAATATGGTCATATTATACAAAAGATTAATTTGGCCACTTAAGTTAGAACTTGGGACATTCAAGGATAGACCAGCACTCTGTTGATAGGGTCTCAGAAAACAGGGACCCAGTTCTGCATTAAATGCCCTATTTGCACTTAAAGGAATAAAATGATACAATACCTATGGACACTGAACTTGGTGTTACCTGACATATGTTGGTTCTATTTACATAATATATAACTATTGTGTATATATGTAAATTGTGTATATATGCATATTATATAAATATAATTGCATATATATCAAACATTCTGTATATATAGTGTATATAATAAATATACTGTGTGTATAATATTATATCCTTAGATATTATAATTGCTATTTGACTTTCAACTTCAGGGAATGAATTATAATAAACAACAGGCATCCTGCATGACTCAGTGATTGAGCAGCCAATTCTTGATTTTGGCTCAGGTCATGAATTTAGGATTGTGAGAACAAGCCCCTCACTTGGCTCCTATGCTCAGCACAGAGTCTGTTGTCCCTCTGATTCCCCCTCTGCCCTCTCTCTCTCTCTCAAATAATTAAATGAGTAAAATCTTTAAAAAGTTAATAAACTATAAATAAAACAACTACATATATGTAGTACTATTTATATTGGTAAAACACTTGAAACAACTAAAATAACTATTAATAGGAAACTGACTTAATATATTACTGAAGGAAGAATTATACAACTGAAAAAGAACATAGGCATGTTAATTCTATAAATAGTCATTAACTGATCACTTAGAGATCAGACCTTAGGTTTATATTACTATTGCCTATGTCCAATAACAATTAAAAAGACCCAAGAATGTTCTTAGATAAAATATTTTTATTCCAGCTCTGGTTTAGAGAATAGACAAGGTAGGGTATGCTGTTTCAAGAAGTGCCTTTGAACATCCTCCTTGCAAATGGATCCTCCATTTGAGGAACTAACAATAAAGGGCCACTCAGTGGAGAAATTTAATATGTAAACAACACAAATAACGATCCTAATGGATTATGAAACAGTGAATTAAAAATCCTTGAGAAGGGGCGCCTGGGTGGCTCGTGGGTTAGGCCACTGCCTTCGGCTCAGGTCATGATCCAGGTCCTGGGTTCAAGCCCCACATAGGGCTTTTGCTCAGCAGGGAGCCTGCTTCCTCCTCTCCTCTCTGCCTGCCCTCTCTGCTTACTTTGTGATTTCTCTCTGTCAATAAATAAATACAATCTTTAAAAAAAAATCCCTTGAGAAGAATTTGAAGAGTGAAAGGGAATTAATAAAAATCTTCTTTACCAATAATACCAAGTAATTACTGAAAAAAAGTAAGTAATTAGAAAAACCGCTATTTTGTAAGCCCCAATATAAGAAATGATTTGCACAAGGATCTCAGTATGAACTGAAACCACTGAAGATGACTTGGAAATTAAGATATTACTGATATTTTAGAGCACCTCCCCACGATTATTTAACTAATCACAAAAGAAAATGTTACCTGTATACTGGAACGATTTGGCAGTTAATTCACTCACTTTGATCAAATGTTCAAAGAAATTTTTCTCAAGCCAGCACAATAATCATCAGTGCCTCCTAATGGAACAGATTCATAATCATCTATAATTAATCTGAGTCTATTCATACTTCTGACATTTTATATAGCATACAGGTGTATTATTATAAATCAAATGACATGAGGAAACAATGAGATATAATCTGTAGGGTAACTTTTGAAAGTCAATGTCAAGAAATATAAATGGGGTTATTGTCTCTGATTTTAATGACCAAAAAATATCTAACAAATAAATACAATTCATAAGTTTTGATTAAATCTTCCCAAAGCATTTGGTTGAGAACGAGAATTTGAATTTGTACAGGAGAGTAGATGGTAAGATGTGTTGATTATCAGTTTCTTTAGGTAGATATTATGATAGCATGTTATTAAGCCAGTGATTACCCTTACAAATTTTCATGATAAGTTATTCAAATGTGACGTGTACATTGATGCCTGCAATACTTTTCAGTCACTCAGTTACATAGATATATAATATCTATCTATCTATCTATCTATCTATCTATCTATCATCTATCTATATGAATGAAACAGTGAATGAGACAGAGAAAGACAAAAAAAGATGCACAAAACAGCAAAATATTAAAAAGTAATGAATCTAAAGGAATATTTAAGTATTCGTTGTATTGCTTTGCAGGTTTTTTCCAAGTGTTTATTTTTTAAATTATATTTTGAAAAAAGTAGGAAAGTTGAAACCATTCTAACTTTATAAGCATTCAAAATTGTATCTTAAATTAACATACATTATCTCTCTATTGGACTTTGAAATTATGTGTCATTTATGATCAACATCATTTCTTCATTCAAATGAAAGAATCCATTCTTTGCAAATATATATATATATATATATACACATATACATATATCATACACAAACACACAAACATGCACACACCTCAGATCTGAAGTTTATATATATATATATATGATATGTAATATATATATATAATATACATGATATACATATAACAATTAGAAATACATTGTTTGTTCCTGATCTCAACGGGAAGGCTGCAAGCTTTTTCCCATTGAGGATGAACTGTTGGTGGGAATGCAAGTTGGTGCAGCCACTTTGGAGAACAGTGTGGAGATTCCTCAAGAAATTAAAAATAGAGTTTACCTATGACCCTGCAATTGCACTACTGGGTATTTACCCCAAAGATACAGATGTAGTGAAAAGAAGGGCCATCTGTACTCCAACATTTATAGCAGCAATGGCCACGGTCGCCAAACTGTGGAAAGAACCAAGATGCCCTTCAATGGACGAATGGATAAGGAAGATGTGGTCCATATACACTATGGAGTATGATGCCTCCATCAGAAAGGATGAATCCCCAACTTTTGTAGCAACATAGACAGGACTGGAAGAGATTATGCTGAGTGAAATAAGTCAAGCAGAGAGAGTCATTTATCATATGGTTTCACTTATTTGTGGAGCATAACAAATAGCATGGAGGACAAGGGGAGATGGAGAGGAGAAGGGAGTTGGAGGAAATTGGAAGGGGAGGTGAACCATGAGAGACTATGGACTCTGAAAAACAATCTGAGAGGTTTGAAGGGGTGGGGAGTGAGAGGTTGGGGGAACCAGGTGGTGGGTATTAGAGAGGGCACGGATTGCATGGAGCACTGGGTGTGGTGCAAAAACAATGAATACTGTTATGCTGAAAATAAATTAAAAAACATACATTGTTTGTGAGTCAATTATTAATTTGCCTTTTTTTTTTTTTTTTTGATGCTTGTAGACATTCAAAATGATACACCCAGTATGCAGTTGGTTCGTGGCTGCCTAGGTAAAAGTCCCCTTGAGTCCTATGTTTGATACTTAAAACTTATCTTTGG
Source organism: Lutra lutra (assembly GCF_902655055.1). Lineage (NCBI taxonomy): Eukaryota > Metazoa > Chordata > Mammalia > Carnivora > Mustelidae > Lutra > Lutra lutra. The sequence continues at coordinate 193,663,828 of NC_062279.1, forward strand.
ACATGCTACCCAATATATATATGGCCTCTGCTATCTGTTATGTAGTTAATATTAATGCTGACACTATTAAGTAAAATGTATATAAGAAGCTCTGACACATATATGTACTATAAAAAGTTACATAGTATCATATAAGCATAATTAATATCATTATTACTACTGTCTTCTGGAGCTTAAACATGAGTGCTATAATTGATCTAAGATTTGAAAGACATCAGTATAGTTAAATTTAAGATTTGAGAGACATAAGTATTTGGAGCAGTTGAAATATATGGTATTTTCAAGGGAGACCAGAAGAGACCAGAAGAGTGGAAGGAAAAGTTAAAAATCAAAATTTCCAACAAATTATTAAAGATCACAAGACAATGAATTCAGGAGGATTCAGAGTAAACTAAAATGAATTGCAATAGAAGGAATCAATGAGTCAGCATTCTAAAATCAGTTAATATAATCCATCATATCAACAGACTGAAGAAGACAGACTGAAAAACACACACTGAAAAAAGAAAAAAAAAGCAGGAAAAATTGTAGAAAAAACATCTTGTAAAATCTAACACCCATACTGAAAAAAATAAAGAAAGAGAGAGAGAGAAAGAAGGGAAGGAAGAAAAGGGAGGAAGGAAGGAGAAAGGAGAGGAGAGAGAAGGAAAGGTAAGGAAAGGAAAGGAATGGAAAGGAAAGGAAAGGAAAGGAAAGGAAAGGAAAGGAAAGGAAAGGAAAGGAAAGGAATGGAAAGGAAAGGAAAGGAAAGGAAAGGAAAGGAAAGGAAAGGAAAGGGAGGAGGAAAGGAGGGAAGAGGGAGGAAAGAAAGGAGAAAGAAAGAAAACACTTCAAGTACACTAGGAATAGAGGGGGACTTCTCAACTTGATAAAGACTATCTAAAATACTTAATGATGAGAAACTAATCACTAAACTGGCGTAATATGGTAAAAAACTTGAACCTTTTCTACTAAACTCAGGAAGAAGTCAAAATGTCTTCTTTTATCACTCCTTTTGAACATTATCTTGAATATCCTAGCTAATTCAGTAAGATAAGGAAAAGAAATGCAAGGTATAGAGATACAAGGGAAGAAATGTCTTTGTTCATAGATGAAATGATTATCCTGTAGAATTCAGAAGAATTGGCAAAACAAAAACAAAACCAAATAAAACAAACTCTTATAACTAATAAGCAATTATGTTAAAGTTGCAAGATAGAAGGTTAATGTATTAAAGTCAATTTCCTATGTATCTGCGATGAATAAGCCCCCCAAAAAGGCAATATTTAGATATACATCTACTAAAAGTATGTAAAAATAAAACCATACAAAAAAAACTACAAAATTCTAATGAAAGATTTCAAGGAAAAAATTAAATAAATGGAGAGATACTTTATGTCAATAGATAGGAAGACCAAATATTGTCAAGGTATTAGTTCTTCCCACCTTGATACATATTCAGCATAATTCCAATCAAAATTCCAGCAAGCTATTTTATGTATCTCTACAATTGATTCTAATGTTAAACGGAAAATCAAAAGACCCAGGATAGTCCACACAATACTGAAGAAAAAGATCAAAGTCACAGAACAGATCCTTCCTTATTTCAATATTTCTATAAGGCTACCATAATAAAAAATGTGTAGATAAATAGATTAATGGAATAGAATACAGAGCCCAGAAATAGACCCACACAAATAAAGTCAAGTGATTTTTTAACAAAGTAGTAAATACAATACAATGGAGCAAAAATAGTCTTTTTAACAAATAGTGCTGGAACACTGGGACATCCACATGTAAAAAAAAAAAAAAAAAAAAAGAATTTAAGCACAGATTTATACCCTTCACAAAAATTATTTATTATACCTAAATGTAAGATTACAAATAAATAAATAAATAAATAAAACTTCTAGAAAATTACACAGGAGAAAATCTTGGTGACCATGGTATGTTGAAAATTTTTACAAATAGTGGATAACAGGACACTTGGGTGTTTCAGTCAGTTAAGCATTAGCCTTTGGCTCAGGTCAGGATTCCAGATTCCTGGGATTGAGCCCCGTATTGGGCTCTTTTCTTGGTTAGGAGCCTGCTTCTCCCTCTCCCTCTGCCTACTACTCTGCCTACTTGTGCTCTCTTTGTCTCACTTCTTTTCAAATAAATAAAATCTTTAAAAAATAGAAATAATGGATAAGCTGGACTTCATTAAAGTTAAAAATTTCTGTCCTGCAAAAAATACTCTCAAGAGAATGAGAAGACAAGCCACAGACTGAATATATATATATATATATATATTTGCAAGGACATGTGGTAAAAGACTTTTATCCGAAATATACAAAGAACTATCAAAACTCGACAATAAGAAAATGAACAACTTGTTAAAATGACCAATGACCTAAACAGATACACTACTGAAGAATATATACTGATAGCAAACAAACACGTGCAAGATATTCCATATCATATGTCATCAAGAAAATGCAAATTAAAAGAAAGAAAGAAACAAACAAACAAACATGAAATTCCCCTACACATCTATTAGGATGGCCAGATTCTGGTACACTTACAACAACGAATGCTGGCAAGGATGTGGACAGAGACGCCTCCTTGCTGGTCGGAATGCAAAATATTATAGCCACTTTAGGAGATAATTTGTCAATTTCTTACACAACTAAACATCCTCTTACCATACAATTCAGCAGTTGCACTGCTTGACATTTACTTAAATTAACTGAAAACTCATGTACATACAAAACCTGCTTATGGTTGTTTACAGTTGCTTTATTCATAACTGTCAAAACCTTGAAGCAACAAAGATGTTCTTCAGTAGGTGAATGGATAAACAGGTATATTCATAAAATGGAGTATTATTCAATGCTTAAAATAAATGAGATATCAAGGCACGAAAAAACTTGGGGAGGCAGCAACTGGAGGGGACCATGGTCAACAATAAACGCATCTTCATTGCCATCAAGCTCATGGGATGCAGTGCAACTTCGTGGGAGAGATCATCAAGCCTTTTGAGCAAAAGGGATTCTGCCTCATTGCTATGAAATTAATTCAGGTGTTGGGGCTAGGTTAATGTTAAAACCTGTTTACCTGCCAGGGCCCACTTGGCCAAAGTGACTCCATATTACCTGGTTAGCCATATTGTTGTTTACATCTGTGGACTTCATTCCAAGAATAAACGTCCCAGCAGTTCTAAATGCCCCAGCAGGTCCCAGCAGTTCCAAACATCCCAGCAGTTCCTAGTGTTGGTTCCGGCTGGCTATTCCAAGAATACACACCATAACAAGCCAAGACAGATGAAAACATCCAATCAGCTGAAGCCACATATGTTGAGGTCTGTGGTTATGCCCTATAAAAACTAGCCTGCAAGATCGAGGGTGGTCACCCTCTTCAGAGACGGCCCTGACCAGTCAGTCCAGTTCCTGATGCCTGGCATGAAAATAAAGCTTCACCTAACTTTCAACTTGCATCAGTCTCGCTCCTTTAATCACGGACCCCATCTCAGGCTTCCGAAGACCTTCTCAAGGAGCACTATATTGACCTGAAGGACCGTCCATTCTTTGCTAGCTTGGTGAAGTCCATGCAATCAGGGCCTGGGGTTTCCATTGTCTAGGAGGGCCTAAAGGTGATGAAGACAGGCCAAGTGATGCTCAGGGGGACCAAACCTATGGACTCCAGGTCTGGGACCATCCATGGGGACTTTTGCATCCAAGTTGGCAGGACCATTATCCATGGCAGAGACTCTGTGGAGAGTGCAGAGAAGGAGATGGGCTTGTAGTTCCAGCCTGAAGAGCTGGTGGATTACAAGAGCTGTGCTCAGAGCTGGATCTATGAGTGAGGAGAGAGCAGACCTCAGTGCTTTGTTCACTCCATTCCCTCTCCCTCCCCTGAGGACAGGGGTCAGGCTCTTGTAAATCCACTCATTTCTGAGAAATTCCTTATAACTTGAAGGGGAACTCTTGGAGCTGGGAGTGCTCCCAATATAGTATTATGTGTTATCACCAGATTAAAATGTTTCATCCCAAAACAAAATAAAAAAAGAAAAAGAAAAGTATTGAGGAAAACTTAAATTCACATTATTAAGTGAAAGAAGCCAATCTGAAAAGGCTACATACTACATAACTGCAACTCTACGTCATATTATGAAAGGCAAAAGTATGGCAATAGTAGAAATACCAGTGGTTGTCAGAGCTTAGGGAGAAGGATTGGATGAATCAGTAGAATGCAGAGATTTTTAGGGTAGTGAAACAGTTCTGCATGATACTGTACTGATGATACACATCATTATAAGTGTGTCTGGACCCATAAGATGTACAAAATCAAGAGTAAAGCCTCATGTAAACTCTAAACTTTAGCTGAGAATGACCTGTCATGCAGATTCATCAATTTTGTAACAATTGTACCACTCTGGTACAGGATATTAATAATGGGGTAGACTGTGTGTGTGTCAGGGTAAAGTGTATATGGGAACTCTGGATTCTATCTCAATTTTGGTATAACCTAAAAGTGCAGTTAGAAAATAAAATCTGTTTAGAGAAAAACAAACAAACAAACAAACAGAAATCAAGGAGTAATGTTCTAAAGATTATGTAAAAAAGAAAATTTAAACATAGCTAACTTTATTTTTGAGATGGCTACTTTTCTAACAGGTTCTGTTTTCAACATTTAATGAACATTGTCTCTATACTTCTAATGGCCAAGAAATTCAAAGAACTCTTCAAAAAGAATGTGGTTGTTAGCATCTTTATTTACTCAGGTACTTTGCACCACATGGTGATTTAGTGTCTCACTTCCTTCCATAACACATGTGGGATCTTGCTAATTTTGCAGGTAAGGGGAGTATGACAAAAGTCTCATTAACTATTTAAATGTCTTAAGCCAGAAAGTGACATTCTCTCCTGCTGATTATATTTCGTTATCAGGTAAAAGTCACATGGCAACCCTAGAATCAAGGAATACTGAGAAATACACTATTTGGCTTTTCAGTCTTTTCTTAGTGACAACTAATAAGTAAGAGGACCTACTTTTTTTTTTTTTTTTTGGTGTGTGGATGGTTTTCTGATCTACCTCATAGATTCTGGAAAGCTGTCATTGAACCTATGCTTGCTTTCTTTGGCAATATTGTTCCAATCTACCCAAATTGTGGAAGGGCAGAGACTCTTGTGAGTGTTCCAGAGAATACCTGCTAATATATCCATCTTTTGGGAAGATTTGGAGAGCCAAAATTGGGATGAGTCGTCATTAAGTCTGAGCTTATTCATAAAGCCCACACAACTCAGAGGGTTCTTCTTCAAGAAAAAATACATATATACAAATCAGTTTTTAAAACATAACCATAGGGACGCCTGGGTGGTTCAGTGGGTTAAGCCTCTGACTTTGGCTTGGGTCATGATCTCAGGGTCCTGGGATCGAGTCCCGCATCAGGCTCTCTGCTCAGCGGGGAGCCTGCTTCCCCTTCTCTCTCTGCCTGCCTCTCTGACTGCTTGTGATCTTTCTCTCTGTCAAATAAATAAATAAAATCTTAAAAACAAACAAACAAACAAACATAACCATGTACCTAAACATATACCTAAATAGAGAATTACAATGCAATTTCAATTTAAAAAAAATCTAACAATCACAAACATAATTTTAAATAAGTCAGTTGGAGAAAGACAAATATCTATGATTTCACTCATATGTGGAATTTAAGAAATAAAACAAATGAACAAAAGGGAAAAAAGAAGTCAGATGGGGAAAATCAAGAAACAGACTCTTTTAAAAAATATTTATTTATTTGACAAAGAAATCACAAAACTTGCAAAGAGGCCAGGGCTGAAGGGAAAATGTCACAACTTATTTAAATATACTTAGTGTTCCCATCAACCATTTCTACAAAAATGTGAGTAGATCCAATATTTGTTTTCAATTTTGAATGACAGCATTTGGAATGTGTCTCAGTAACTTGTTCTTGTCAAATCAATTTAGAGTACAATGATGACAATATTGTAATCTTCACCTTTCAGAATCTCTGTCATTTATTACACATTCAGCACCTAAAACCTACTGATGTTATAGGATATAATAGAAATAATTGAAAATTATCTCCCATTCTTTGACTTCATTTCCATCATATGAAAAAAATAAATATACTGGAGCATCTTGAGCATCTACACTGAAAACAGATAACAGTTATCCTTTCTAACACTTCATGGAGGATTTAACAATGTCTAGAAGATTTTCTAAGTTATATATTATAAAGGTTGATATATTATGGAGCAATACTCTCCATTATTCAAGTCTTTATTATCTATTAAAAATATGAATCATAGCTATTTTGTTCCTTTATCAATTCTTCCTTATTAAAGTATTCATTTTCATCACAATGATTATAAACTATAATTAAAATATTCTCTCTGAGTTAAATTCTGCTGTGCTCTAAAATATCAGATCATGTATTACTTAGAACATAAATCACTGGTCATGGAGTCATAATGCATTTTTTTCTACACTCAGTAGATAGGGTAAATAATTGACATTTCATTAATCAAGTAATTAAACCTCCTTATTCCTCTATTCCTTAGAAAAACATAACCTGTCCAAATTTGAAATTTCTTAAGATATTAAATTTGGATATATTATTTACTTTCCTTCTGCAAATCATTCCAAGATATTAAGTCAAATGAAAGCAAGACATGGAAACCATCAATCTTTATTAAAATCCTTTTTAAAGTCATTTAAAAACCCCTCTATTTTAATTGTTATGTAGAGTGAAAATCCCCAGGGCTAAGGTATTTACTTTGACTCATTTTGATGACCTTGTGATATGACAACTTGGCCAAGTTAAACTACCTTTTCAAGAATTCCCATTCTTTTATGTCTCTGTTTTGAGTGGGTCATGAGAATATTTCTTCTGAAAGATTTGAAAGGTGGTAGTGAAACTGCAACCATTTAATGGCTCATACCCGTTGTCCCTGACTTAAGGACTCATGTGGTGGTATCACACAGTAGCTGTGCCTCTACTCCTTTTCCTTCCATGAGACCCTCTTTTATTTTCTCTATTGGGCCAGGTTTGTGTGTGATTAGTTCCAGAACTAAGATCCTAGCTTCTGAAGGATACCTACATCACAAAGTCCAGAAGCAACAAACAGATGGATTTCACTCTATCCTGTGGCTTACGTTTGTGTTTATGGTTCCCAGCTTGTTCTTGCTCTCTCCAACCTTGCTGCACACATTCTCTATTCAGGTTTGGCATCAAATATGAAAAACAGCCTCATGGCTACTTAACAATCCCTGTATAAGGTCAAATTTCTGTAACAAATAACTTTATCACCTATAGAAGAGAACATAATTAACAGCTCTAATTTTAATAAAAAAACCAGACATCATTCCTGAAATTTAACACTTTTTGTAATTAGTGAGATGATAGAAAATATTTCAATTAATCTGAAAAATTAATTAAATAAGATTCACAAGGGCATCTCTTTTTTAATTAAATGATAATCAATAAACCTTGATCTAAAGAGAACCTCCAGCACCAATTTACACATACAGGAAGGAGGATGGCTTATTACTCCTTTCTTGTTGTATGATTGAGGGAAGAGGGAATGGAGTCAAACAATGAGGGAGTGAGGACAAAATAATAATGGAGCAGAGATTCAGAGCACATTAGGAAAGGGTGATTTCACATAAACAATCCTTTACCACAGAAGAGAATGAGAACATAGAGTGAAGGAAAATGTAATCATACTTGGAATTCAAAGTCTGACTCATTTTAGCAAAAGCCATGAAAGGCATAGAGATGTCAATCATAGAGATGAAATCAGTTTTACATGTCTCATCCCTGAGGTGGTGAGGAAAAAGTAATTTTATTACTTGAAAATTGTATGTTAATGTAAAAAGATTTCAACATGGTCTTTACATGCAAAAAATTACACGTCATTAAAACAAAACTGGATTTTTTTAAACCACAAGGTGGAAAAATACATTAAGAATGCAAATATAAGGCAATAATTTAGAATTTAGAAAATATAGTGAGAGATTAATATAAATTTAGATAATTATAATAAAGCAAAACATATATGTTGAAAATTAAACCAGATTATATTTTTCTAAAAGAAAATTAAAAGAATTCAATTGCAATTGACAAACAAAAAAGCCCACCCAGGTACATACTATAAAGAAAATTTACTTCTAAAATTCAGTGTCTATTAAGGTCAAATGTAATAGCATTTGTAAAAATATATGACAAATGCTTAATGGAAAGGGAGTTGTGTCAGTACTAATATAGGTTAAAGAAGACATTAGGATAAAGAGCCTTAAATGAAACATATTTAATCATGATAAAATAATAATCATAGGGAAATAATAAAACTTTAGACATTTCCTGTGATATTTAGTGAGTAAGACAGTTAACTCAGAAAACATTTTATACCCCATAAATTTGACTAAAATCTCTCACCCTGCCAACAACTTGTTGGCATATTTCTCCTAGGAAGGTCCTAGTTAACTCACAACATTCAACAGTATGACCAGTAACAAAGACAGGATGGCAAATATAGTTACATATAGTAATAGGAGAAGCACTTTTATATAAAGGTGAAAAATGAAAGAAGTACAATATGAAAGGGAAACAGAAGCAAATTTTTTTTAAAAATTACGACTTTTTTCTAATATAATTGCTATGTCTTAAAATATACTTTGTTTAAATAATCCAATGCTATTCATTTTTGGTCCTAACCTTTTATTTACACAGCTATGAAAATTGGGCCATTTAATCATTAGAAACATCATAAAGCAGAGCTTGTCTAACTAACATCAAATCTCTTATTATTATATTTTTAAAAGATTTTATTTATTTAGAGAAAGAGTGTGACAGTGTAGAGGGGCAGAGGCAGGAAGAGTGAGAGACAGAGAAGCAGACACCCTGCTGAGTGCAAAGCCTGATGCTGGGCTCAATCTAATGACCCTGAGATCATGACCTAAGCCAAAATTAGGAAGTCAGACACTTAACTGACTAAGCCACCCAGGCACCTCCCCCAATCTCCTATTATTTTTGAAAAGAATCATACCATAAGAATATGAGGAAATAACACTTGTGTCAGACATATTTAAAGTTGGGTTTTAATTTTAATTGATCAGGTATTCACTTTTATGTGCCTATATATTACTGATATATTTCAGTGCCCTTACATTCATATTTTACCTTTTTTTTAAGTTGATTTTTTTAATCTAATTTTACTAGAGGAGCAATGGGTTCTATGTAAGATCTATACTTCTTATATGGTATTTTAATCATGGAAATCTGTTGTTCTGCACTCTAGAAAGGATTACTAAAGTATTAGAACTCTTCTGAGTATAATGTATCTTTATAGTTATAAGAATGTTCAAGAATATTATGAGTGGGCTTTATATAGATATTTTTCCTCAAACCACTTGAAATTATTGATTTCATATATCTCATGAAATATATGTAAATTCTTTCATGAAATTGAATATGAAGTATTACAGCCAAATGAGGTGCTCAGTTAAAATGGGGACTATAAATTGAAGAGCAGAGAAAGAATACTATAAATAGAAATCATGGGTACATGGCTAATGGTTACCATTAGGAAAGCCAAGAAAAATGGAAACTAGGCATATTTTCTTCTATAATATTATGTATATATTTGTATAGACTACCAGCTTCCTCCTTTCCTCCTCCTGGATATATTAAGCCTATAATTCAAGTTTTATATAATGTGATAGGGACAAAGATAGAATGACATTGATTGTCCCTCCACAAGTTACTGTTTTATGAGATTTATATACTCTCTTTTAGGAGAAAACATAAGTCTGGGACAGCTGGGTGGTTCAGTTGGTTAAGCATCTGCCTTCAGCTCAGGTCATTGATCTCAGGGTCCTGGGATCCAGCCTTGTCTTGTGCTCCCTGCTCAGCAGGAGGTCTGTTTCTCCCTCTCCTTCAGCCCACCAGCCCCCACTTCCTGGCTCATGCTCTCTCTCAAATAAATATTTGTTTTTTTTAAGGAGAAAACATTAATCTATTTTCTATTGCATAAGAGACAACTGAACTATGTACAGTGGAAGCATTGGGCATTCTGTAGTGTTGTTGCTTCAAAAGTGTAGGGGCAGCTTAAAGGGTGTGTAGGGATTCTGCATTGACTAGCTTGCACAGCCTCACCACTCTACAGTTGCATATATCATAGATGGAAAGCTGGAGACTTGCTCAGGATCCATTTCTCCATGTGCATTACACTTAATGAGTTCTCAATAGAATTGGAAGAAAGAAGAGAAAACTTATTCCATGGAGGATGTTTCAGGTAAAACTTAAGCAGAGAGAAATCTTTCAAAATCAGCAGCACTGGTATAGTAGACAGCTAGAACACAATTCAATTGCTGAGATTTACTGAAGATTCAAAGAAAGTTGCTGAAAAAAATCTCTTGGGTGGTAGCTTCTAATAAAACTGCCAAGATTCACTGTGGCATCCAAATGATCTTCTGTGAATCACCATTTCTGACATATTTTTATGATTTTAAGTTCTGCTTGACTTACCAACAGTTATGTTACCATTAGCATCTTGTGATAAATCTCTTTCTAGGTTGTACTTAGAGCATCTTCTGGTTTTCTGACCATATCCTCATTGATTAAATAACTCATTCATATTACATTCTAAAATAGTCTTTTAAAATGAATTTAGTTTCTCATTTTGAAATATATATATCGAGGAAATACAAGTTCAATCACAACAAGATACCATTACAACTTAAGTCTGGCATTACTAAGTGTCAGGGAGTATTCTAAAGAAAGGGAATCTCATACACTGATAATTGGAGCATAAAACTGATAAAAATGCATTGGAACACTTAGAGTAATTAGGAAATTTGAAAGGATGTGTAATTCTGATCCAGCAAATTTATTTCTGATTCAAATTCACTAGAAAATGTGTGCACCTATTCTCAGACATGTTCAAAACAATTCATAACAATTTTCCATTGTATTAAAATACTACTTGCAATCACAATATCTCCTGGAAAAAGGATGGATGAGCAAGTAACTATGGTATATTAACACTTAAGCTATACAATAATGAAAATAACAAATGATAGATACCAATAAAAGAGGATGTGAATGAAAATAAACTAATATTAAGCAAAATATGCAAGACAAAAAGAAACACTGAGGGGCACCTGGGTGGCTCAGTGGGTTAAGCCCCTGCCTTCGGCTCAGGTCATGATCCAGGTCCTGGGTTCGAGCTCCGCATCGGGCTTTCTGCTCAGCAGGGAGCCTGCTTCCTCCTCTCTCTCTGCCCTGCCTCTCTGCCTACTTGTGATTTCTCTCTGTCACAATAAATAAATAAAATCTTAAAAAAAAAAAAAAAAGAAACACTGACATCATGAGTACATTTATATAAAATTTTAAAATATAAAATGAAATGCTCTGCTTTAAGAGATGCTTATATAGGAGGAAAACTATGAAGAAATAAAGGAAATTATAATCATAAAACTTCAATAATAAATGCAACAAAGAATGGAGGATACTATTTTGATCAGTTAAGGTAAATGTAGCTTTTTGGGGTTGTGTAAATACACTACTCCTGGCATATGTATGATTACACAGGTTTGTGATTTATGTTATTTTTCTTCCTGTGGTGTGCATTACGTGTGTGTGCACTTGCATGTGCATGTTTGTGTTTCTGGTAGCCTTCTGTCTATACAAAATATCACACTGTTAAGAGAAATTTCTTGTAAGCAAAAACAGACAAATAAAAACAACTCAGAACAAACACAAAGAAACTGACAAAACAAAATAAACAATTAAAAAAAAAAAAAGCCACATCCAGGAGGAGAAGGATTGCTCGTCCAGCTGGAGCTAAGTTACTTTCAGTAACTTAAAAGCCATAATAAGTCTTGCATTTTAATATTTTATTTATTATTTATTTGTCAGAGAGAGGACAAACACAGGCAGGGGGAACAGCATGCAGAGGCAGAAGCAGACCCTCAGCAGGAAGCCAAACATGAGGCTCAATCCCAGGACCCTGGGATCATGACCTGAGCCCAGACAAACACTTAACTGACCAAGCCACCCAGGCATCCCAGCCATAAGTCTTTATTATTATGATTCTATGGATCAATTCTCAGAATATATTATTTTCAAAATGTGATATTAAATTAAACAATAGAATGATTTAGTCATACAACTCATAATAATATCAGTTGTTCATTTTGGAAATTGTGAGTAATTTTTTAAAGCCAAAGATACAATTGATTTTTACTGTTTTAATATATTTACATATGGAAGGTGTGAACACTAGTCATATCAAATCTCAATTTGTTGTGAAATTCTCCATTCACAACATTCATTCTAGTGTACTAGGCTTGCTAGGTTACATATATCAGGGAGCTATACTTTGGTTGGGTTGATAATTATGTTTTCTTAAAACATAGCAGCTCATTATTCTCATATTAGGCAAAATTTGGCCTTATTTGCAGTCATCAATGTGTATTTATTTTGTAACTTGCATTATAATAAAAATTCTGCTGTCTTTAGTGATAATGATATTTTAATTACAAAGTTACTCTCTCTCCCTCTTTTAATCTTTCTCACTCTCTTTCCAAATATAGTTGGAATGCTGGCTAAAAAAAAAAAAAAATCTTTGAATCACTTTAAAAAGAAAAGAAAATGCAAAGGAATATATTGGTGTCATACTTACATTCTCTTTTATAATGGAGCCTAATTGCTTTACCTGTTGAGCTCAGTAATCACCACTTAACTTTTTTTTTTTTTAAAGACTCACATTTATTCTTTTTTTTATCTTAGTAGAATTATCTACAAAAATAATATTTAATGCTTTTCTGGATTAAAAAAAGCTTAAATATAATTGATTTCTTTTGCTCTCAATAATATTAGAAGCAAATAAAGGCTTTTAAGAAAAGTATTGACAAAAATCTAACTTAAAAAAAACTAACTTGATGTATTGTGATGTGTTAAAACACATCATGTGTTATGTGTAAAACATAAATCCATATATTTCAGATATATCTCTTCTTTTTTTAATTAACATATAATGTATTATTTGTTTCAGGGCTACAGGTCTGTGATTCATTAGTCTTACACAGTTCACAGTGCTCACCATAGCAAGTAGCCTCCCCAATGTCCATCACCCAGCCAACGCAACCCACCTACCCGCCTCCTCTCCAACACCCCTCAGATTTTTTTCTTGAGATTCGGAGTCTATTATGAATTATCTCCCTCTCTGGTTTCATCTTATTTCATTTTTCTCTCCCTTCCCCCATGATCCTCTGTCTTTTTTCTCAAATTACTCATATCAGCGAGATCACATGATAATTATTTCTCTGACTGACTTATTTTATTTAGGATAATACACTCTAGTTCCATCCACATCTTTACAAATGGCAAGATTTTGTTGTCTTTTTGTTGTTGTTGTTGTTGCCTTTTTTTTGTTGTTTGTTTTTGTTTTTGTTTTTTGCATAATATCCCAGCTAGGTTCTTTCCATAGTTTGCCTATTGTGGACATTGCTATTATAAACATTGGGGTGCATGTGCCCCTTTGGGTCCCTATATTTGTATCTCTGGAGTAAATACCAAGTATTGCAATTGCTGGGTCATAGGTAGCTCTATTTTCAACTTTTTGAGGAACAATCCATACTGTTTTGCACAGTAGCTACACCAGCTTGCATTCCCACCACAGTGCACCATGTTCCACTTCCTCCACATCCTTGGCAATACCAGTCATTCCCTGACTTGTTACTTTTAGCTATTCTGATGGTGTGAGGTGGTATCTCATTGTGGTTTTAATTTGTATTTCCCTGATCCTGAGTGATGTTGAGCACTTTTTCATGTGTCTGTAGGCCATCTGGATGTCTTCTTTGCAGAAATGTCTGATCATGTCTCTGCACATTTCTGATTGGATTATCTAATCTTTGGGTGTGAGTTTGATAAGTTCTTTATAATTTTGGATATTAGTCTTTATGGTATATGCCATTTAGAAGTATCTTCTCCCATTCTATAGGTAGTCTTTTGGTTTGTTGACTCTTTCCTTTGCTGTGAAAAAGCTTTTGATCTTGATGATGTCCCAATAGTTCATTTTTGTCCCTGCTTCCCTTGACTTTAGTGATGTTTCAAGGAAGAACTTTCTGCGGCTGAGGTCAAGAAAGTTGCTGCCTATGTTCTTCTCGAGGATTTTGATGGATTCTTGTCTCACATTGAATACTTTCATCCATTTTCAGTTTATTTTTGTGTGTGGTGTAAGAAAATTGTTCACTTTCATTCTTCTGCATGTGGCTGTCCAATTTTCCTAACACAATTTGTTGAAAAGACTGTTTTTATTCCATTGGACATTCTTTCCTGCTTTGTCAAAGATTAACTGACCATAAAGTTGAGGGTCCATTTCTGGGCTCTCTTTTGTTCCATTGATCAGTGTGTCTGTTTTTGTGCCAATATCATACTGTCTTGATGATAACAGCTTTGTAATAAAGCTTGAAGTCTGGAATTGTGATGCCATGAGCTTGGTTTTCTTTTTCAACATTTCTCAGGCTATTCAGAGTCTCTTCTGCTTCAAAACAAATTTTAGGATTATTTCTTCCATTTCTTTGAAAAAGTTGATGGTATTTTGATAGAGATTGCATTAAATGTATAAACTGCTTTGGGTAGCATAGATATTTTCTCAATATTTGTCCTTCTAAATCATGAGCATCAAACTTTTTCCATTTCTCTGTGTCAGCCTCAATTTCTTTCATGAGTACTCTGTAGTTTTCTGAGTATAGATTCTTTTCCTCTTCAGTTAGATTTATTCCTAGGTATCTTATGGCTTTAGGTGCAATTGTAAGTGGGATTGACTCCTTAATTTCTCTTTCTTTTGTCTTTTTGTTGATGTAGAGTAATGCAACTGATTTCTGCACATTAATTTTATATACTGACACTGAAATCCTATATGAGTTCTACCAGCTCTGGGTGGAGTCTTTTGGGTTTTCCACATAAAGTATCATACATCTGCAAAGAGTGAGAGTTTGACTTCTTCTTTGTCAATTCAGAGCTTTTTTGCCTCCTGTTGTTGTCTGATTACTGAGGCTAGGACTTCTAGTACTACATTGAGTAGCAGTGGTGATAGTGGACATCCCTGCTGTGTTCCTGACCTTAGGGGAAAAGGTTTCAGTTTGTCCCAATTGAGAATGATATTTGCTGTGCATTTTTCATGGGTGGCTTTAATGATATTGAGGTATGTACCCTTCATGCCTACACTGTGAAGAGTTTTGATCAAGAAATCCTGATTTCTTGATCAAGGATGCTGTACTTTGTCAAATGTTTTTTTCAGCATCTATTGGGAGTATCATATGGTTCTTGTTCTTTCTTTTATTAATGTATTGTATCACATTGATTGATTTGCAGATGTGGAACCAACCTTGCAGCCCAGGAATAAATCCCACTTGGTTGTGGTGAATAATCCTTTTAATGTACTGTTGGATCCTATTGGCTAGTATTTTGGTGAGAATTTTCATATCCATGTTCATCAAGGATATTGGTCTGTGATTCTCTTTTTTGATATGTTCTTTGTCTGGTTTTGGGATCAAGGTCATGCTGGTCTCATAAAATGAGTTGGAAGCTTTTCTTCCATTTCTAATTTTTGAACAGTTTCAGGAGAATAGGTATTAATTCTTCTCTAAATGTTTGGTAGAATTCTCCTAGGGAGCCCTCTGGCCCTGGGCTCTTGTGAGATTTTTTGATGACTGCTTTAATCTCCTTACTGGATATGGGTCTGTTCAGGTTTTCCATTTCTTCCTGGGTCAGTTTTGGTAGTTTATATGTCTCTAGGAATGCATCCATTTCTTCCAGAATGTCAAATTTGTTGGTGTTAGTTGCTCATAATATGTTCTTATAATTGTTTGTATTTCTTTGGTGTTGGTTTCTTCAGAAAGGCTTGTATCACTATATATATATTCCTCTTAGGACCACCTTTGCTGTGTCCCAAAGATTTTGAACAGATTTGTTTTCATTTTCATTTGTTTCTGTGAATTTTTTTCTTTCAATTCTTCTTTAATTTCCTGGTTGACCCATTCATTCTTTAGTAGGATGCTCTTTAGCCTCCATGTATTTGAGTTCCTTCCAACTGTCCTCTTGTGATTGAGCTTTAGCTGCAGAATATTGTGTCCTGAAAACATGCGAGGAATGATCCTGATCTTTTGGTACCAGTTGAGACCCGATTTGTGACCCAGGATGGGATTTTTTCTGGAGAATGTTCCATGAGCACTAGAGAAGAATGTGTATCCTGTTGCTTTGGGATAGAATGTTCTGAATATATCTGGGAAGTCCATTTGGTCCAGTGTGTCATTTAAGGCCTTTATTTCCTTGCTGATCCTTTGCTTAGATGATCTGTCCATTTCAGTGAGGGGGTGTCAAAGTCCCCTACTATAATTGTATTATTACCGATGTGTTTCTTTGATTTTGTTATTAATTGGTTTATATAATTGGCTGCTCCCATGTTAGGGGCATAGATATTAAAATTGTTAGAGTTTCTTGTTGAACAGACCCTTTAAGTATGATATAGTATCCTTCCTCATCTCTTAATCTAGTCTTTGGCTTAAAATCTAATTTATCTGATATAAGGATTGTCACCCCAGCTTTCTTTTAATGTCCATTAACATGACAAATTGTTTTCCACCCCCTCACTTTAAATCTGGAAGTGTCTGGGTCTTAAATGAGTTTCTGGTAGGCAGCATATTGATGAGTCTTATTATTATTATTATTTTAATCCATTCTGATACCCTGTGTCTTTTGACTGGGGCATTTAGCCCATTTACATTCAGGGTAACTATTGAAAAATATGAATTTAGTGTCATTATATTGCCTGTAAGGTGACTATTCCTGTATATTTTCTCTGTTCCTTTCTGGTCTACTTCTTTTAAGCTCTCTCTTTGCTTAGAGGACCCCTTTCATTATTTCCTGTAAGGCTGCTTTGGTGTTTGCAAATTCCTTTAAATTTTGTTTGTCCTGGAAGCTTTTTATCTCTCCTTCTATTTTCAATGATAACTTAGCTGGAAATAGTATTCTTGGGTGCATATTTTTCTCATTCAGTGTTCTGAATATATCATTCCAGTCCTTTCTGGCCTGCCAGGTCTCTGTGGATAAGTCTGCTGCCAATCTAATATTTCTACCATTGTATGCTACAGACCTCTTGACCGGAACTGCTTGCAGGATTTTCTCTTTGTTGCTAAGACTTGTAAATTTTACTATTAGATGATGGGGTGTGGACCTATTTTTAATGATTTTGAGGGGGATTCTCTGAGCCTCCTGGATTTTGATGCTTGCTCCCTTTACCATATTAGAGAAAACATTTACTATAATTTGCTCCAAAATAGTGTCTGCCTCCCCCTGCCCCACTTTCTTCTTCTGGGATCCCAATTATTCTAATGTTGTTTCATGTTATGGTACCACTTATCTCTCGAATTCTCCCCTCATGGTCCAGAAGTTATTTGTCTCTCTTTTGCTCAGCTTCTTTATTCTCTGGCCCTGGGCTCTTGTTTGTTGTGAGATTTTCGATTAGTGTTTCAATCTACTTACTGGTTATGGGTCTGTTCAGGTTTTCCATTTCTTCCTGGGTCAGTTTTGGTAGTTTATATGTCTCTAGGAATGCATCCATTTCTTCCAGACTGTCAAATTTGCTGATGTTAGTTGCTCATAGTATATGTTCTCATAATTGTTTGCATTTCTTTGTTGTTAGTTGTGATCTGTCTTCACTTATACATGATTTTACTAATTAGGGTCCTTTCTCTTATCTTTTTATAAGTCTGGTCAGGGATCTATCAATCTTATTAATTCTTTCAAAGAACCAACTCCTAGTTTTGTTGATTTGTTCTACTGTTCTTTTGGTTTCTATTTCATTTATTTCTGCTCAGATCTTTATGATTTCTCTTCTCTTACTGGGCTTAGGTCTTCTTTGCTGTTCTTTCTCCAGCTCCTTTAGGTGTAAGATTAGATTGTGTATTTGAGACCTTTTTTGTTTCTTGAGAAAGGCTTATATTGCTACATACTTTCCTCTTAGGACTGCCTTTGCTGTATCACAAAGATTTTGAACAGTTGTATTTTCATTTTAATTTGTTTCCATGATTTTTTTTTTCCAATTCTTCTTTAATTTCCTGGTTGACCCATTCATTCTTTAGTAAGATCTTCTTTAGCCTCCTTGTATTTGAGTTCTTTCTAACTTTCCTTTTCTGATTGAGTTCTAGTTTCAGAGCATTATGACCTGAAAATATGCAGGGAAGGATCCCAATCTTTTGGTACAAATTGAAACCTGATTTGTGACCCAGGATGTGATCTATTCTGGAGAATGTTCAATGTGCAGTAGAGAAGAATGTGTATTCTGTTATTTTGCGATGGAATGTTCTGGATATATCTATGATGTCCATCTAGTCCAGTGTGTCATTTAAAGTCTTTATTTCCTTATTATCTTTTGTTTAGATGATCTATCCATTTCAGTGAGGGGGAGGTGTTAAAATCCCCTACTATTATGTTTTTGTCAACATGTTTCATTGACTTTGTTATTATTGGCTTATGTAATTCTCTGCTCCCATGTTAGGGGCATAGGTATTTAAAATTGTTGGATCTTATTGTTGGACATACACTTTAAGTATGATATAGTGTCTTTCCTCATCTCTTATTATATTCAAAACTAATTTGTTTGATATAAGGATTGCCACCTCAGCTTTCTTTTGATGTCCATTAACATAGTAAATTGTTTTCCACTTCCTCATTTTAAAGCTGGAGGTGTCTTTGGGTCTAAAATGAGTGTCTTGAAGACAGTATATCAATGGGTCTTGGGGTTTTGTTGTTGTTGTTTGTTTGTTTGTTTGTTTTTGTTTTATTTTGTTTTTTATCCATTCTAATATCCTGTGTCTTTTGATTTGGGCATTTAGCTCATTTACATTGAGGTAACTATTGAAACACATTAATTTAGTGCCATTGCATATTTTTTCTGGTCTTTGTTACTTTTAGGGTCTCTCTTTCCATAGAGGACCCCTTTCACAATTTCCTGTATGGCTGGCTTGGTGTTCTCAAATTCCTTTAGTTTTTGTTTGTCCTGGAAGCTTTCTTTATTTTCTTTTCTTTTTTCTTTCTTTTTTATTTAATTTTTTATTTGACAAAGAGAGAGAGAACAAGTGCAAGTAGGCAAGTAGGCAGAGTGGAAGACAGAGGGAGAAGGAGAAACAGGCTCTTCCCTGAACAGGGAGCCTGATGCAGAGCTCGATCCTAGAACTCATAGCTCATGACCCAACTTGAAGGCAGCTGATTATCCACTGAACCCAGTGACCCCTGTCCTGGAAGCCTTTTATCTCTCTTTCTATTTTCAATGGCAGTCTAGCTGGATATAATATTCTTGGCTACATGTTTTTCTTGTTTAGTGCTCTGAATATACCATTCTTGTCCTTTCTGTCCTGCCAGGTCTCTGTGGATAGGTCTGCTGTCAACCTAATATTTCTACTATTGAAGGTTACATACCTCTTGTCCTGAGCTGCTTTCAGGATTTTCTCTTTATCTCTGAGACTTCTAAGTTTTACTATTAGATGATGGGTGTTGACCTATTTTATTGATTTCGAGGGGGGTTCTCTGTGCCTCTTGGATTTTGATGCCTGTTTCCTTCCCCAAATTAGGGAAATTCTCCACTATAGCTGCTTCAATATACCTTCTGCCCATCTCTATATGTCTTCTTTTTCTGGGATCCCAATTATTATAATATTGTTTCATCTTATGGTATCACTTATCTTTCAAATTGTCCCCTTGTGATCCAATAGTTGTTTATCTCTCTTTTTCTCCCCTTTTTATTTTTTATCATTTGGTCTTCTCTATCACTAATTATCTTTCCTGCCTCATTTTTCCTGGCAGTTAGAGCCTCAATTTTCAGTTATACCTCATTAATAGACTTTTTGGTTTTGACTTGGTTAGATTTTAGTTGTTTTATTTCTAGTATTGTCCATGCTTTTTTTCAACCCCAGCTAGTATCTTTATAATCATCATTCTGAACTCTAGTTCTGACAATTTATTAATGTTCATATTGATTAGTCCTTGGCCATCTGTACTCCCTATTTTTTTTTTTTTTTGAGGTAAGTTTTTCCATTTTGTTCAGAGAAAGAATAGATGAATGGGAGAAGAAAATGCTAAAAGGGTAAGAATGACCACTTAAATGACCACAAAAAAAAAATGCTAAAAGGGTAAGAATGACCACTTAAATGACCACAAAAAATATATACACTAAACAAGTCAGAAGACACCCAAAACCAGAAGGAAAAAAAAGGGGGGGCGGAGAATATGATCAGCCTGGTGAATAGACAGGGCCACATGCAAGATTTTGGGTGTCTTTTGGTCTGTTTGAGGAAAATGCCTCCCAAAATTTTAAAGAAAGGAAAACTTATATATAAAAAGAAGGGTAAATATGATGAAGGGATGGAACATGACTGTAAAGATGAAAATTTAAAAAATATATTTTAAAAAGGAATTGATAAGGGGCACCTTGGTGGCTCAGTGGGTTAAAGCCCTTGCTTTCAGCTCAGGTCATGATCCCAGGGTCGTGACATCGAGCCCCACGTTGGACTCTCTGCTTAGTAGGGAGCCTGCTTCCTCCTTTCTCTGCCTCCCTGCCTACTTATGATCTCTGTCTGTCAAATAAATAAATAAAATCTTTAAAAAATAAAATAAAAAGAATTGATAAGATAAGAAGTTGGTTGAAGGAAGAATAGGAAAAAAAGAAAAAGAAAAAAGAAAACAACAAAAAAGGAGAGAATGTGGTCAGGTGGGACACTAGCCAAAGCCATCACTAGATTTAGGTTATATTTTGGTCTGTTATAAGAAACTATATTCCAGATTTTAAAGAAAATTCCATATATACGAAAAAATAAGTTTAAATACAATGAAGGGATAGAATATGATTAAAAATGAAAATTAAAAAATATTTTAAAAAATGAGTTGATAAGATGGTTAAAATAGGGGAAAAAAGAAAAATTCAGAAAAAAAACAGCAAAGAAAAAAATAAATAAAGTTTAAAAAAATAATTTTGGGGGCACCTGGGTGACTCAGTGGATTAAGCCTCTGCCTTCAGCCCAGGTCATGATCTCAGGGTCCTGGGATTGAGCCCCACATCAGGCTCTCTGCTGGGTGGGGACCCTGTTTCCCCCTCTCTCTCTGCCTGGCTCTCTGCCTACTTGTGATCTCTCTCCCTCTGTGAAATAAATAAATAAAATCATTTTTTTTTAAATTAACATTGAGAGACTAAAGAATGATGGGAAAAAAGCCATGAATTCTATGTGTTGTGTTCCCCTAGTGTTGGTGTTTTGCAGTTCTCATTGATCAGTAAACTTGGTCTTGGCTGGATGTTCTTGCCCATCTTCTGAGGGAGGGACCTCTTGCTGTGATTCTCAAATATCTTTGCTCAAAGTGGAATTACACCACCCTTGTCAAGAGTCAGGCTAAGTAATCTGCTTGGATTTGCTCTCAGTAGATTTGTTCCCTTAAAGCTTTGCATACAGTTCAGATGACGAGACTGAAAATGGCAGCCTCCCAATCTCTGGACTAGAACTCAGATTCCCACTTCTCAAAGAGCCCTCAGAGGAAGGCATTCAATCACTCTTGTCTCCCTGGTCCCTGACTGCACTCTGCTCACCTGGCCTGTGATTGAGCATTGCTATCTCTGGCACATGACCCTATTTGGAGTTTCCAAAGCCAGCAGATTCTGGCAATGCACTCCTGTGCCACTCCTCCTGGGGAATGAAACAGCATCTCCCCAGATCTGCTGTTTGTTGGGTCCCTGCTTGAAGAGTAGTGGTCCAACTGTGCAGCAGATCAGAGTTTATGGAATCCCCAGGCTGAGAGCCCATTCCTTGGCTTTGTATTTGGAGTTGGTTTCCCTGCTCCAGTACCTGGAAGCTCTGCCACACTCAGGCACCCCTGCTCTTTCTGTGACCCCAAGGGACCTGAGATCACTGTCCCAGTGAGGGTTCTACCCCTCACTTAGCCAGGAGTGACAATCCTCAGTGGAGCAGACATCTAAAAGTTCTGATTTTGTGCTCTGTTGCTTTATCATTTTCTGGGAGCTTGCTCATGGAGGCTCCCTCCCCCTACAGTCTGTCTTCCCAAATATTGCCTCAGATTCACGTCTTCAGATGTCCTACCTTCCAAAAAGTGGTTTATTTTCTGTTCACAGAGTTGCTGCTATTGTTTTCTTCCATCTCCCGTTGAGTTTGAAGGTGTTCAGAATGGTTTGATAACTATCTAGCTTAATTCCTTGGACCATATACAATTTAGGTATCCCACTCCTTCACCATCTTGCTCCTAAGGGGATGGATCTCTCTATTCTTTTTTTTTTTTTTTTTAAGATTTTATTTATTTATTTGACAGAGAGAGATCACAAGTAGGCAGAGAGGCAGGCAGAGAGAGAGGAAGGGAAGCAGGCTTCCTGCTGAGCAGCGAGCCCGATGCGGGACTCGATCCCAGGACTCTGGGATCATGACCTGAGCCGAAGGCAGCGGCTTAACCCACTGAGCCACCCAGGCACCCTGGATCTCTCTATTCTTAATTCAACTAAAACTTTACCCTATGGAGGATGCAGTTAAAAGACATCAGAAATTAATTATGAAAAATTTCCTGTGCAAATGCAAAATTACCAACTAAAATATTAAGAAATCAGGCCAGTGGTTTTAAGTAATTATAATAGAAACATGTCATCAACCTTCAGGTAGATGACCAACAAAACCATCAATGAAATCTGAACAGTCATATCTGACAATTTCCATTTTCTAAGTACTCTCATCCTTATCCATTTTAATCTAATGATGAGACATCACTTTAACACAGAGTTCAGAAGAAATATGCCTGTGGTTGTATAGCATTTCTACTCTATAGGTACAATTGACACAAATAACCTTCTGAGCATAGATAAGGGTAAAATTTAGTAAAACACGAAAGTTTATGTTTTGATTATCTGTTACCTTCGTTTACCTTCGTTTACCTTCGTTTTTAATATACCTTCGTTTTTAATATAATTTACTTTATATAATTATATATAATTTATTTAATGTAATTTTACTTCTACAAACATCTGTATTTAATAGCCAGTGCAAAATATTACTGAGTATTTAACAATAAGCTCTTGTAAGCCTGCACAAGTCAGGTCCTGACTTCTGCTATAATGCTACATTCATTTATATTATCCCTTCACATATTTTTCTATCCATTTGTGTATGTCCTTGTTCAAACCAACATCTAACAGCATGGAAAGGCCCTACTTTATACTCAGGCCTGCTTACTTGCATGCATGATTTACTTATTTCTTTGTTTGTTTGTTTACTTATTTATTTTTAAATTTCTGTGTTTTCCCCCTCTGAAGCTCCTCAGTGATAGTATGTAGTAAATTTCCTGTAAATATTTATAAGGGATTCCTGCATGTCTCAGTTGGTTAAAAGTCTGACTTTAGGTCAGGTCATGATCCCAGCGTTCTGGGATCCAGTGCAGGATTCAGTTCCTTGCTCAGTGGGGAACCCTCTTCTCCCTCTGTCTATTGCTCCTCCTGCTTGTTCTCTCTTTCTCTCTGACAAATAAAGAAATGAAGTTTTAAAAAAATAAAAATTTATTAGATAGATATATGTATCTTCCATAATAAAATAATTCAAATAGAAAGAATATAGCTTGCATTTTATAACATTTTTATTAATCAAGAAAAATAAAACTTCATGTATTAATATACTTTCATACACCTGCCAGTGATATCTCTACTATTTTAACATGTAACAGATACTGTAGATTTTAATCAGTCTCATAGCCATATTACTCAATACATGACTTAATTCTTGACCAACGCTTTCAAAAAAATTTTCTAGTTATTTTTTTTATAAATTTCAGCTTATTTTAAATCACTTAAAAATGATTTAATGCAAACAACATAGAGCCACAATAAATTGTCATTGATTTTTCCATCTTGTATGATAAAGCACTTTTTCATATTAAAAATGAAAAAAAAGTTGTATATACTCTTATTTAAGTTAAAGTTTTTGCTCCTATTTGAGATTACATAGTGATAATAATTTAATATGTACCTAAAGATGAAGTAATTTCCTGGAGATGTCATTGTCTTGCTTCTCAGATTGTATGAGAAAACACATTAATATATTCCAAGCTCTTTGGAAGCAGATATAGCCACTTTGGGAGTTAATTATAATCCTTTGTTTCTCCAGACCATTAGTTTTATGGTATTAACTAATAGCTTGAATTATATGTATATTGAGATAGGGAGAAAGAGATTTTCTGGAATTTATCTGTTCTTCACAGAGACATCCTTGATATATATATATATAATTTTTTTTAATCATGACAGGAAAACAAGAAATTCATATATAAAACCCCCATTTCTAACAAAGTTTTCTCTCTCTCTCATACACACACACACACACACATATATGGTAGGTGATCAGGGCTTATTTGATGCTTGAATATATGACTTATTTGATGCATGAATATATGAATGAAGACATGCTCAGTCTTTTCTATTTAGTATACTGACTTTCTCTTCTTATATTTTAAAACAATAAACAGAAAATTATGTGTTAAATATGTGCATAGCATATGTAATTCCACTAATTTACATGATTGCAGCTGAATAAAATTTCTTATTTAGCAGCTTACCAGTTAAGGTATAATTCAGTTTTATAGTCAAAGTGTTTGAAGGAAATATCAAGGGTATACATATGCACTATTTAACATATTTAAATTTTATAATATTACATATTCATTTTTTAAAAAACTACTAAGTTTGATAATGGCACCAAAATGTTAGTGTACTTTAAAAGTCTCCAGAAAAATTTCCCCAAAATTTCAAATAAGAAAAAAAAAATAAAACAACAATAAAGCTGAAGTCCTCAAAAATGCGTTAAAAATGACAAATACTTTGCCAACAAAACTGGTTAAAAAGTAGAAAGCCAAAGAAGTATATTAAAAGAAAAACCATCAGTTTGAAAGCACCAGGTAAAGATTTTAAAAAGCAGTGCAGTTCCCAATTCATCTCTGGGTTCTTCCATGTATCTCTTAGCCAGAAATAATAAAATAAAATAAAATAAATAAATAAAATAAAAAGTATAATGGTTTTTCACATAAATGCAAAACTATAATCTTCTTAAATTGAGATCATAGTGGTTGAATCGAGGTTAAATTTCAGGAACTCAAAGGAATGTAAATGTTTAGAATTATTTTTATTATATTATTCTACCACTTTCATCAACAGAACAAAATCCTTTATGCAATTACTGTATTCATGATGTCTTGCTCCAAAATATCTTTCCCCAATCAAGATCCCAGATTAATATATCTTACCAAATTTCTAAAACTACTATTTTATTTGAAACATACCAGATTTTAAACGGCTTAAGCAAACTGTTTACTATGATCTAAATCTGCGACTAACACAGGAGGTAAACGATGAATTACAAGCCTTCAGTTATGGAACGAGTAAGTCACTGGAATTAAAAGGGCACGCGGAATACAGTCAATGTAGTAGCAATGTAAAGAGATGGACAGTAGCTATACTTGCGGTGAATATAGCATAATGCATAAACATGTCAAACCACTAAGTTGTACACCTGAACTTAATGTAACATTGTGTCAACTAGGCTCAAATTAAACAAACAAACAAATAAATAAATATTTATCACAGACATGAAAAGTATAGTATAAGGAATTCAGTCAATAATATTACAATAATGTAATGTGACAGATGGTGACTACACTTATTTTTGAGAGTAATTCATAACACATGGAATTGTTGAATCACTATGCTGTACCTCTGAAACTAATATAACACTGTCAACTATACTTCAATGATAAAATTTTAAAAATTGTGTTCTGTACTCTAAGCTATGACAGGTCAATGGGGCTTAAACGCAGCAAAATGTGTCTAGCATATGAAATGATAGTGTTAAATTTAAGTTGTTATTGGAACAGAGAAACTGACATGGTCATTTCCCTTGTCTCCTATAACAAGAAGCACTTTTTTTCTTTGGATTTTTCTATATTGAATATATTGATATTTGAAACAGCACAATATAGTAAGTGAAATAGAATTTCATATTACCACCTAATAGAGTTTTATTTATGTATTTATTTATTTTTTTGAGAGAATTAATGAGCTGGAAATGGGGGGGAGAGCAGGAGAGAATCTTAAGCAGACTTTGTGCCATGCATGGAACCTAATGTTCCCTGAGATCATGACCTGAGCGGAAATCAAGAGTCAGATGCTTAATCAACTGTGCCACCCAGGCACCCATCCTATCAGAGTTTCAATTAACAAATAATTTGGTTTTACAACTGTAATAATCCAACATAACTAAAAATACTATCATTCAGTGCATTTTGTTATGTTGTATAAACCAAACAATTTGAATAAGCAAAGGTTATATAATAGATCACTTCTGACTTGGTTCTTTTTTTTTTTAAGATTTTATTTATTTATTTGACAGAGAGAGAGATCACAAGTAGGCAGAGAGGCAGGCAGAGAGAGGGGGAGGAAGCAGACTCCCTGCTGAGCAGAGAGCCAGATGTGGGGCTGGATCCCAGGACCCTAAGACCATGACCTGTGCCAAAGACAGAAGCTTTAACCCACTGAGCCACCCAGGTGTCCCCTGTCTTGGTTTTTTCAAGGTAATTCAAGGGGAAAAGCAAGTGATATGTAAGAAATTACAAGTTCACATTCTGGATGGCAAAATGTGAGCCTTTAGTGGTCCACAGTGGAGAATGAAAACGTAGGAAGAGGCCAGTTATTACTTCATAAATCATGCTTAGAAACAGAGAATGATCACCAGATGCATAATAAGTTAAATAACATACTTAAATTTATAATTAGGAAAATCTATTTGCTTGAAGAGAGAAGGTAGATTTTAGTGGGTAGGAGAAGAGAGGACACATTAAAACCACTTGGTATTATTTTAGTAATACCTACAAGCTATGGCAAGAGTTTATTTGTGGTTGATCAAAAAGGGCATACAGAAGAGGGGTATATATTAAGGTGTAACTTAATATATGTAACTTAATATATGTAAGCTTGTTTGGTTAAATGATTAGCCATGGGCTACATTTCTTGGACCTCACTGGATCCAGGTAGAATCTGAGGACAGTGAAATGCAAATGGAATTTTTTTTTTTTTTTTAGCACTTTTGCTGGTTGTCAGATGGCTATAGAAGACTTCAGGATCCAACAGTTTCATTAAAAAAATCAGGTTGGAAAGAGACTGAAGATCTGATTCAGTATATGTTGAGTGTCATTGGTTAAGCAGGTATTTTTGATTATACAGTTTTTCTTTTTACATAAAATAGCCCATTATAAAAATACAATGAGTAAAAGCAGCAGAAGTTGAGTACTGACAAGATATGTGTGTGTGTGTGTGTGTGTGTGTGTGTGTGTGAGTGAGAGAGAGAGAGAGAGAGAGAGAGAGAGAAAGAGAAACAGAGAGAGCAAGCAGGTATCAGGGATTCTTCTTAGGCTGAGTTGGGAAGAAAATTCCCTATTCATTTCTGTAGCCAGAGTTAGGCATATAAAAATCAATACTGCAATTAATAAAGGTATTTTCCTTTATCTGTGAATTTTAAAATAATTCTTTCAAATATAATGGTAAGGTTTTTTGTTTATTTGTTTTAGTTTTATTATACTGCTTGAAGAAGATCGGTGTTAAGTCCAAAACTATGACTGTGAAGGATCTGATCTTTTATCTTTCTTCAAAGCTAACAAGTCATTCTGCCTCTGTTTCATGTAGATATGCTAACAGAAGACCCTAGAACCTGAATCAGAGACACAGATGGTTTAATAGGTACAGGAAATGGAAGAGCCAGATCCAGTTAGTACTGGTTCCTGAGATGCCCATTCCCATGGTGATACATGACAAGGTAGGATGTTTACCTGCACATGAAGTGGCTTTGCATCACACTGAAGGAACTCCAAATTAAGAAGTCCTAAGTTTTCATGAGTAGCTGGCTCATTTGCTCACACGGCCATTCAGACCAAGTGATTACTCATTACCATGGAATGTAAGCAGCTGTCCCCGTGACAGGATGGAGAAGGCTTTATCTTTATTAGTCTTGGGATAATTTTGGGGTCTCTCTCTTTGGGAGAACATGTTCTCTAACTTCCAAGGCATGTTTACTGTTCACACATGTCCTTTTTTCAGAAAACCCAGATGGTGAAAGGACAAGAAAAATACAGGAAAAACTGTCTTCAACACATTCATACACATTCATAAATAAATAAATATATATATGAAATATCTACATTATACTTCATATATATATAAATACATAGATAAACTAACTGTTGTTCTCACTGTTAGTGTATACTGCAAATTTTCAAATTCACCTACTCATTAAAATTTATTTGCAACCCCCAAATCAGTAATCAATACAAGTTGCACTTTTGCCTCAGGATGAAGATGGTAGGGGCCAGCATAATATAGTGCAAGAAGCTCTGGCACTGAGATCAATTGGATGAGTTTAAATCCCAACTTTGGCACCTGTAAGTGGTATGATCCCAGGCAAGTCACTTAACAATTTTGAACCTCATTTTCTCTTCAGTGAATATATAATATAGAATTTACTAGAATAAATCGCTTTAGTATTTAAGATTATAATCTATGTGATTTATAAAAATATAATTCTATATATACATGTATACTTTTATATATATATTATATATTATATATAATACATATTATATATATACATTTATATATAATACATATTTTATATATACATTATATATTTTAAGATGCATATATAGCATATATACAAAAATTTTACTCACATATTTTAATGCCTGTATATTATATAGGTATATACAAATATATATTTTTTACATGTAAAATACAATGTATTAATAAACATTGTATACATATACAAGCACTATTTTATATATACATATTGCATGTATATATATAGAGAGAAAGATCATGCTAAATCTCTTTCTTCTTGGGTCATTTAGCCTGAAAGTCATTAGAAGAGATTGAATAAGGCTGAGCAAGGTAGGGGTCTGTGCAAGTTGGGCAATGGCAGCATTAAGCTGGTTCAGTGTCAGAACCCGATTGAATGACAAGAACATCTATGAATTCCAGTGTAGGGTTCAGAGCCTGGCTTTATGGAAAAGATATTAATGTGGAGATTGAGCTACGATGACAGCAGTCCAGGCTGAGCTGCCTGGTCCAGAATATCAAAGCACAAGCATGTGAAAAGTGCAACCGTGGAGAGCATCATTGACTTCCATGGTAAAAGGGACTGTTTACTCACAGGACGATTGATCATATTGGTAAATATACTGAAGATAATGGAACCCAGTTTTCTCATGGTCAAAAGATTCTAGCATCCCTTGTATGACCAGCTGTTATAAAGGGTAACACACTACAATGAACCTTGTGCTATTAGATTGAATTTGGTTTTGTTACTGTGCACTTGATTGTTTTCAACAGACGAAAAGAAATATAGAAAAATACAGATGTACATACATGTTTATATTCTGTAACCGCAATTCTACCCATACACAAGATCTGAGAACAACAATCTCCAATGGCATTATTGTGTATTTAACACTCAAATCTTAGTTACAAATACCATTATCAGATTCAGGTTACTCATTCTTTGCAAGAAAATCACAAAAGAATGTCCTATTCTTCTTATTGCATCTTATAAGGAAGTTCACATTATGGATTAAAGCATTTCAAGTGCTTCTTGAGGAAACAGCTGATTCCATGGCTGGTGAAGGGGTATCTTTTTTGTTTCATAAAGTTATACATTGCTTAAAAATAATGGTAACGTGTCAAAAAAGCAAAGAAGGGACTCCTGTTGGCCCAAATTGGGATAAAGGAAACATCAGTGTAGATAATAATAGTAAAAGATTATTACCTGTTGAACAAACTGGGAATTCTTGTGTTCTTACTGATATAAATAAACTAAACGAAGACATGAATAAATGGGGAGACTAAAGAGGTATTTTCTTTTTTTTTTTAAAGATTTTATTTATTTATTTGACAGATAGAAATCACAAGTAGGCAGAGAGGCAGGCAGAGAGAGAGAGGAGGAAGCAGACTCCCTGCTGAGCAGAGAGCCCGATTCGGGGCTCGATCCCAGGACCCTGGAATTATGACCGGAGCTGAAGGCAGAGGTTTTAACCCACTGAGCCACCAGGCGCCCCTAGAGAGGTATTTGCAATGGGATAATGCCAACTAATCATTTTGAAGGAACGAAGGAATTAGAAAATTACTTTGCCACTGTCATCTTATTTCAGGCAAGGGACGGCAATAGCTGCTAATAATAAGATACAGTATTTAGATGAGGAATGATAATTACATAATCTCAAAGTATGGTTGCATAAAATATTGATGACAAAGGTAAAAAGAATAACTACAGTGGCAAAACAAAACCTTATTCAAGTGACCAAAGTTAATATCACATGTAGTAGACAAACATGTACTCGGTGTAGTTCATGGGATCCAGTGAGAAGAGTAGAATTTTCTTCTGTGATATTCTGGTCAAGACTACATAACGTGAATCTAACCATATAAAAATATCAGATACACCAAATAGAGGGGTAAATTTCAAAATACCTGGCCTACACTCATTAAAAGTCTCAGGGACACTGAAGCCAAAGTAAGAATAGGAACATGTTCCAGACTGAAGGAGACGAAATAGATGAACTTCTAAATGAAATGAGTGATCCAGGGTTAGATCTTTTTCTGTAAACAATATTATTGAGGTAACTGTCAAAATTTGAATGGGGATGGAGAATTACATGGTATCAGTGTATCATTATTGATTTTCTGATTTTTCTGGTTACTTGATGGTAATATGGGAACATGTCTTTATTTTTAGTCAATACATACTATAGTATGATTGCTGGATATCCATTGAGTTAAATAATCTAGAATATTTCAAAATACATTAAGTTTTACACTTAACATTATACTTTTTTGCATAATGATTTCCAAAATTCTAAAACAACAGAGTATTTTCAAATTAATAGTTTCTTATAATTTTTATTATGTTGAAGTTTTATAGTTAAGCCTAAGCCAATTTTCTTTACTACACCATTTTTAATATTTTTAACACAATGATAATATATATCAATGTACAATTTAGTCAGCTAGAAGAAAATTGCTTTTAAGCAATCCTAAGGAGGATATAATTTGTCTTGTATGACTGCATTTTCAAAAACAACTACTGTACAGAGCAAAGAGGCTTTTATATATGATTATTTGTGAGTTTCCATTGAGCCAAGGAAGAGTCACGAAAAGCAAGCACCTGAAGTTGATAATGCTAATTGAACAACTTTAGTGCATTCCCTGGATTTTTTTAAGATCTGTTTCATCTGTGGATTTTGCATTGGAAGCCATTTAAAAGCAATAAATGTGTTTCTTTTTATATTTGGAATCAATTCTGCTAAGCGTCAGTGTTCTATCTACATCCACCTCCTGCACTCCATTTCCTAAATTTCCTCCCTATTCATTAGCAATGCTTTGCAAATGCTGAAGCCAATGAAGTGCACTCATATAATTTGTGTTCAAATGGTAAAAATGACCTCAAAGGTACAGAGTTATTTTGTGGTTCTTCCACCTTTGAAGTCATTATTGCTTAATTTTTCACTGCTGCATGAATGCCACAGAAACATTAGTAGTGGATTCATGAATTACTAATGTGGTGCTTAGAGGTGAAATGTAAAGACCTCATCAAACTCTGAGTATTTGCATATACATTGAAGATAATTAAGTGGCTGATAGACAATATCTGCCCCCCCCACTATTAGGATATTCAAAGATGACAAGATGTTTAATATAATCTGTTTCTCAGCATTAACCCTACTTTAAGAATGTCCAGGTGCACATATTTCAGTGTGCATGGAACTTAATTTCCAGTGCTATTCTTTTATTGTTGATTACATTAAGGGTAATATAAAATAATCACATTTCATATAAGACATATAAACTGTCAGTATAAATGTATTCTTTGTTTCGCTCTGCTGTAGTAAGTTTAACAGTCATTTTTGATCAATTGATAACATTTGCTTAAGAATTAGAACACACACACCATCTGCAACATTTATTTTATAAAATTATTAGCAATCTGTGAAAATAAAATGTAATAAGCAGGTGGGAACACTTTTATTTCTTTTTTCTAAAGCAGTCATGTGTCTTTTCTTAATTAGACAAGTTTGCTTGCTGTAGGTCATTTGCTTTATCTTTGAAAACAGTAATGCTGAATATTCATTTTAATGTTTCAACGTTTACAATGTATTTGCAAATGCATTATCTTGTTTGACACAACAGACCTGTAAGATTAATAACTGATGACTAGATTTTCAGCTACAGAACATTGTTATTTAGAATCAAATGAGACTAGAAGAACTTATCTTTGTTTCTAATTTACATGTATTAAACATGTTTTATATAATTCCAACTCAAACAAAAGTTAAATCATGTATGGGATCTGAAATAACAGGTTATAACAATTTTCTTATACTTGATCCTACTTTATTAATTGAAAGTCTATAGATAACAAATATACTTCCTTTTATGGTAAGTAAGAAAATGGTAATGGAAACTTTTTCTATAGTTCTGTCATTTCATAGCAATTCCAGTTATTATTTGCTTAAGTCTCTTTTGAAATGTCAGATTTTATTTGACAGATGTTTACAGAGCTGTTATTTAAAATTAGCTGAAGAGAATGCAAACATAGTCTGAGAGTATATTCTTTTTTCTATTTTATTAGAAGACACTCTTTGAAAACACAGTAACTTGAAGACATGAGAAGCAGGACTGTAGGATCTTACAGGTAACTATATTTTTAAGGATTGTGGAAGCATAGAATTAAATGTATTTTTCATACTTTTCTACAATATGCCATGAAACTCTTGATCTCAATGAAAATTTTAGGAGGGATTGTGGCAATAGTACTATATTTGAAGGTTAATAATGAGGTTCAGAATAAAGCTTCATGTTAAATAAGACATAACATACAACTTGGACAAAGACAGATACATATTATTTTGCCTAGCAAAAGTAGAAGGAAAGCTATTGTCATAGTACTCACTAGGATAGTGTTTCAACATAACTTGCTACTTCCTAACAATAAGGCTGAATTATTTATATTGCAACCTAAACCTATACCCTCTCTCAGTGGAGTGAAAACAAAATACATGAAAGCTGAACCAATCAAATGTACATATACCACCATTACCACCACCAGCAATACAACCCCAACCATAAAACACAAGACTATGCTTCCTTTTTTTTTTTTTTATAGCTAGTTGTATTTAAAACAGAAACTTTTACTTTGATTTCTTTTGCTAGATTTGAATGTTTTGAATTTTAGAGGAATTTACTCAGTTGGACTGTGAAAATGCTTCATGTAGCCCACATACTTATTTTCCAACCCTTCCCACAGTAGTAAAGAAACATATGGCCAAAAATATGCCATTCAGAAGAATTTAGACCATAGTTTGACTCAGGTGCTGTTGACACATAAGGGAGAGGCAGGAAGCAAGTAGAGTCACAGGAAGTTCTCTCTAAGTCTTAGACTAATAAGGATAACTGTGGAGGAAAGATACATGGCTAAGTAACTGGCAGAAAAGAGGAAGTGGTGTAGGAGGCAACAGTGCTTCAAGCAAATTCAAGTTCCTGGCACAGAAAAGCCTATTATACAAATTGTGGAGTGTTCACAGTGACTGTGGAGGTGTCTTGTTTCTTTTCTTTTCTTTCTTCTTTCTTTCTTTCTTTCTTTCTTTCTTTCTTTCTTTCTTTCTTTCTTTCTTTCTTCTTTCTGTTCTCCTTTTGGCAAGATTTGGACATTATATCTAGCAGCTTATCCTTGAGTGTAGTTCATCAGCCTGGTTTGTGATGTTTTGAGCTGCCCAACGTTCATATCTCAAAACAAAGACAAAAACATATTCATATAATCTTTGACCACAGAATAAAATTATAAAGCTTATTATTGATTCACTTTTTTTTCCTGTAAATTTTGTTAATCTTCTTTATACTTTATTTCACACAAAAGGTTCAAATTATCTTTAACAATAAACAGGAGCTAGTAGCTCCTTATGTTAATTTGGTAGCTTCTATATAATCATAGTACCATATTATCTAAGCTCTGAAGTCCTAAAATTGAAAAGTAGAATTAAAGCAGAACAAAAGACAATATTAAGACTTTGAAATCATGTTAACTCTTCCCAGACTAATTTTTGGTTATTGTAATTCCCCAAACTTAAAAATTTATTTTAAGATAACCAAGGAATTAATTTAAGCTCTAAGTAAGAATTTTGTGTATTTTGCACATATACAGGGATATTGATTTTTGTTTGCCTGTTTTCTGAACTTATAAAAGGGAAAATTGTTTTGAGTGCCTTTTATCCTTTGTCAGTTAAACATTTTCCACCAGGTCAGAAGATCATGGTGTCCCTTTTCATCTTGTGATTGTCATGTATTTTTCAAGTTGCCAAAACCAATAAGAAAATAATTATTATTTCACACTGCCAACAACCTGGAATGACAACATGTTCTACAGCTATTAAATATCAGTTTGGAAAGAAATTGTTATGAGAAGATATTTTTGACAGCCCTTGATGACCACTGAATACTGTCTTTAAAATACTAAATTCATGGATTTTTAGGTAAATTCCCTACTGCCACAAAACCTATGAGGAGGTATAGAATTAGAAAGACATTGTATTGTTACAAGAATGGTTATGAGTGGAAAATATGTTAATAATGATCTGGAGCTTAACAACATGTCACTAGGTACTTACATGTTAATATACTTTTCTATATATAGGGAAATACTACACTAATTTTTACCTGACATCAACAACTCACCTAACCACCTATCTACCTACCTTTATCAGTGCTTTATAGTTTTGATTGGAAGATTACTGTTTGATACAGTGACTTCATATGATGACATTCTCATTTGGACCAATTCATTTTAATATTTTATTATAGATGTCACCCTTTCTGAATATTGGAAACTCTTCTATCTCCTCATATCAGAAGGAGAAATACTGTGTCATGAATTCTTCAATTTTCAAAGAATGGGTCCAGGAAGAGTACGGAAATAATAAAGACCTTCCAGGACAAGAGGTAAAATTTGTTATGTCATTATTATCCCCCCACCACCCTATCCTTGCATATTTGTTAGCCAGTCACTACTTTGTGCTACTCTCATGTCATCATCTACAATAAAACATTCAGAAGACATTGAACTTTTTATAACTGTCCCTTGACAGTCCCACCTAAGTAGAAACACTTCAGTATAACCAGGAAAATGAATTGTGTCTTGCTGCTGTAGATATCCTACTATGAGCCAGACAATGGGCTAACATGTGTTTCTTCACTAGTTCTCAGAATTGAGTTAGGTTGAATCCTAAGAAGTCTGTGATATCACTGGCACCGTTCCCATCTCTGAATACACTTAAAAAAAAAGAAAAAAAATCACAGAAATATTTCCAAGCAACAGAAACTTTAAATTGGCTTTCTGATTTAGTTCTAAGTTAGACATGCCTTATGGCCCTATGGCAAGTACCCTCAATCCATGCCCTCAATATTTCAGCCAAAATCGCCAACTGTAGACTTCCAGCTTGTCTTGTTCAAGGCCATGAGATTCCATAGAATGTTGCTTCTAAACAAACAACTCATTTTACAAGTGAAATGCACCTATTGACTCATGTTCATAGAACTAGATAGTTGTAACAAATTCCCTATCACTCTGAAGCAGCCTGCCTGATAGACCTATAGGATGATTTTTAAAAGATTTATTTATAGTGGGAGTTAAATTACTCTAATTCATCAAAACAACTAGCATCACAATTCCATCATTTACATGAGGATTATAGTATATTTATGGAAAATATCCAAATAATTTATGGAAAATTACCAAATAAGCCAAAATGATTGTGATAGAAAGAACTAAGCCAAAGGATTAAAATGATAACCTGTTGCAATTTTATTTTAAAGTTGCCACAATTAAGGCAGTAGAATATTGGTTAGACTATCAGAATAAAAGCCAAAAACAGACTCATATACATACATAGTGATTCTGATTTATGGCAAAGGATACTGTGTATTGTAATGAATAATAGCAGTAGGTCAATTGGATATATTTATTAAAAATAAACTTAATTATACTTTGTGTAATCAGATCTAGGTAACTGAGGGTCTAAATATGAAAATTAAAACAACAGAGATTCTAGAGTTCAAGAAAAGATTCAGCTCTGCATTTAAAAGTTGGAAGTTGTCACTTTCATCCCTATAAGAAAAAAGCTGAACAAAAAGAAAATGCTTTCTTGGACTCATCAGAGAACTGCGGTTGCAGAGCAATCCACCACCGAGAAATCTGGAGAGGCAGGAGAATCTAGCTGATCACATTTGAGGACTGATTATCAAGAGCCCAGGCTACTGGAGCCACAAACTGGTAGAAATTCTCAAAGGATAATTTTGAAAAATTGCTGGAGGTAGAGTATAGACTATAATAAGAGTGGGAAACTCCTCAGATATGCATAATTAGGGGGATCCAAAACTTTGTTTTTTATTCTGGTTTTTATTTTCAGGACCTTCACCAGGTCCTCGTGGTGAGGAGTGAGAAAGATCTTCTTGAGGCTCTGGCAGGTGGAGGAGAAGTGTGATCATTATGACACACATGCAGAGCACTCGCTATAAAAATGCCTTCTGTGCATTGGAAGATAATTGTACCACAGCTTTACCCCACCTTGGGGAAGGGCATTTCTCCCACTCCAGCCTCCTCTAACTTTCCTGCCTCTCTTAATTGAATTGACTAAATTTTACACTGAAGTTCCATTTAATATGTGGTCTAGTACCTAATATTTCCCGTCTGGACTTTGACAAAGAGTTTTAAGGCATGCTAAAAATAAAAATTAAAACAAAAAACAAAAAACAAAAATCAAAACAAACAAAAAACACAGTCTAAAGAGACAAAGTAAACATCCAAATCAGACACAGATATGACACAAGTGCTAGAACTTTCAGACAGGGAATATAACATGATACGTTAAAGAATCTAGTGAAAAAGTAAGTACCTTGAAAGAATAGATGGCTAATATAAGCATAGAGACAGAAACTCTAAGAAATAACCAAATGGAATTATTAAAAAAGAAACACTGTCACAGAAACGAAAAATGCCTTTGATGGACTCAGTAGACTAGACACAGCTGAGGAAAAAAAATCAGTGAGCCTGAAGATTGGTCAGTACAGACTTCCTGAGCTGAAATTTAAAGAGAAAAAAAAAAAAAAAAAGACAGACCATAATACTGATATTCTGAAAACTGAGAGATAAAGCATAACTGGAATACCAGGAAGATAAGGAGTAGAACAGAAAAAATATTTAAAATAATTATGACCTAGAATTTCCCAAAATTAATGCCAGCCACCAAACCACAGATATGGGTAACTCAAAGAATACCAAGAAGGATCCATATCAGGAAATATGCACTGAGTCATCCCATAGCCAAACTTTAGAAAACTGAAGAGAAAGAAAAAAAAAAAACTAAATTAAAAACCTGGGGTCAGGTGAAAACATCTTATTAATATATGTTCCTTACTGGTATATTACTTAAGGAACTTACTATAAGTTCCTTACTTACAGAGGAACAGCACGAGAAATTACAGCAGACTTGGATGGACTCAGAGGATATAATGTTAAGTGAAGTAAGTCAGACAGAAAAAGACAAATACCATATGATTTCCCTCATATGTGGAATTTAAGAAACACAACAAAAGAACAAACAAAGAAAAAAGAGATAAAGAAACACATTTTTTTTTTAACACACTTGTAAATACAGAGAACAAACTGGTGTTTACTAGAGGAGAGATGGATGGGGGATGAGTGAAATAGATTAAGGGAATTAAGGGGTACAAACTTCCAGTTACTAAATTAATTAATTAATTAAATTATAGAAAGAAAGGTTATATACAGTAAGATTATATAGAGTAATTTATATATAACTGTATAACAAAGAAGAAGGAAAAAAAGAAATTACAGCAGATTTATCATGAGAAGCCACGCAAGTAAAGAGAGAATGAAGTGAAATATTTTAAGTATAAGAGGAATGGAAATTACCATTACTGTTACCATTACTAAAGTTCTATATCCAGAGAAATTATTCTTCTAAAGTGAAGGGGAAAGAAAGACTTTTGCAGACAAAAACTGGGCGAATTCACGTCAGCAGACCTGCCCCATAAGAAATACTTTTAAAAGTTCTTCAGGATGGAGGAAAAAGTGTTATGAGCCAGAAACACCAATCTACAGAAAGAAAAGAGCAACTTATCTAAAATATAACTTTAAAAAATAATCATAATTATAATTATAGGCGCCATGCATGGGGTGATTAGAGCAATGTGGATTAAGTGAAATGAATAAAGCAATAACCTTAATGGGCAGGAGAGAGGAATCAAGCATCCTCAGTTATAAGGTATCTGCACTGCATTAGAAGTGCTATAAGGTTATTAAAAATAGACTAGGATTGGGTTAAGCCGCTGCCTTCGGCTCAGGTCATGATCTCAGGGTCCTGGGATCGAGTCCCGCATCGGGCTCTCTGCTCAGCAGGGAGCCTGCTTCCCTCTCTCTCTCTCTGCCTGCCTCTCTGTCTACTTGTGATCTCTCTCTGTCAAATAAATAAATAAAATCTTTAAAAAAAATAGACTAGGATTAGTTATACATATGTATTGTAAATTCTAGGGAAACCACTAAAACAACTGAGTAACAGGCAAAAGGGAAGGAGGGAAGAAACAAAAACAACAAAAAATACACAATAGAAAACAGTATATATTAATCTACTTCTATAGTAATTTTAAATGTAAATGGTCTAAATGCATCAATTATAAAACAGATGAATGCACTATATAAAAATAAGAACAAACTCTTTTCTTTCTATAAGAAACTCACCTTATTTTTATTTATTTTCAAAAGTTTATTAGTATTGTTGACATACGAAATTATCTTAGTTTCAGGTACACAACATACTGATTTGACCATTCTATACATACACAATGCTCACTGTAATAACTGTAGTACCATATGCTGCCATACAACATTATTATAAATTATTGGCTATATTCCCTGTGCTTATTTTTTTATCTTCTTGACTTTGTATTTTAAAACTAGGTAAAAAACTCACTTTAAATATAAAAATTCAGAGATATTACATACAATACAGGGAAGAAGAATGATATACTCCTAAACACTAATTAAAAGAAAGCTAGAGGACTTAATGTTAGTTTCAAACAAAGTAGACTGAAGAACAAGGAAAATTATCAGGGATAAAGAGGAGCACAAAATGATTTTAACAAAGGTGCATCAAAATTGGTGAAGTAAAACCACATGCAGAAATAAAAAAAAAATCTACTTTGCGATTGGAAACTACACCTTTTTTTCAATTATGGATGGATCACACAGATAGAATATCAGTAAGGATAAAATTTACCCAAACAGGCCTATTTATCAATTTAGTATAATTGACATTTGTAGAATACTTCATTCAACAAAGACAGAAAATACATTCTCTCAAGGTATCATAGAACATCCTTTGTCTTAAATCACAAGTTAGACACATTCTCTACCTTAAGACATAAATTTAAATAAAAGAAATCATACAAAGTATATTCTCAGACCATATTGAAATTAAAGAAGAATCAATAGGGGTGCCTGGGTGGCTCAGTTGGTTAAAGCCTCTGCCTTCGGCTCAGGTCATGATCTCGGGGTCCTGGGATGGAGCCCCGCATCGGGCTCTCTGCTCAGCAGGGAGCCTGCTTCCCCCCCTCTCTCTGCCTACCTGTGATCTCTGTTGGTCAGATAAATAAATAAAATCTTAAAAAAATTTTAAAAAAATTAAGTAGAATCAATAAAATAGTAACTGTAAAATCCTAAATATCTTTGATTACATTCACTTCTGAATAATGCATATGTCAAAAAAGTCTCAATAGAATATCTTTAAAAGATGATACTTGAAGTAAGTAGAAATAAAAACACAACTTATAAAATTTAGTGGGGTATAGTGAAAGTAAGACTTAGAGGGAAATTAGCAGCTTTAAATGCATATATCAGAAAGGGCAAACGTTCTAAAGGAAGTTTAAAGCAAACAGGGGGAAAAAAAAGTAGAAAAATTAGAGCAAAAATTAATGAAGTTGATAGCAGGAATATAATTGAAAAAAGAAATAAAGCCCCCAAACTGGTCTTTGAAAAAGATATGTATGATAAATGAATGGTAAATATCTACTCATGCTAACCAATGAAAAACTGAGAGAAGTCACAACTTACTGAGGTTTTAAGCCTGGAAAAAAAAAGAAAATGATAATAATATTTTTCCTGTTTTAAAATTTTCACTCTATTGCAGAGTGTATTTAAAAAGGCAGTGGACTTAAGGAGAGGGGAAAAGAAGTCCATTACAATAGTTCATATAAGTGGTTTACACCAGGACTGCAGAAGTGATAGAAGGATTGGATAGATTTAGTACATACCTTGGATATTCCACATCCAAGTGGAAAGAGCAATTGGTTCAGTGGTTATAAGTTTATCGGTGAAGTGAGGCTGTAGGTATAAATTTAATATAGGAATGACATTTAATCCATGGTACAAGGTGTACTAGGAGAGATACAAAGAGAAAGAAATTAAGCAGCAATAACAATAAAAGAGGTTTCCAAGACCAAGTCTTTAATGTTCCAGAATATGTAGCATGAACAAAGGAACATGAGTTAGCAAAGAGCTATATACCTGACATACTAAAATCCAGCAAAATGGATTCCTTAGGGCACTCAGAATATACTCTGAAGTGTCCTAATTTTATAAATTTACTATTAAAACTCTTCCCACATAAAGTGACCTTCCCCAGTTAAAAAAAAAATATATATATATATCTCATATATATCAACATATATCTCAATATATATGATGATCAATATATATCGATATATGATGATCTGTATATTGATATATATGATGATATATATGCTATATAAATATATAATATAAAATATAAATAAAAACAAAAATAAAATGATACAGATCATTCAATTATATATACATATGTGTATATATATATCATTCAATGCTCATATTGGTCAACTACTATATAACAAATTTTTTTTTCTGAATTTTCCCTCTCCTCACTAAAGAATATTTGATTATACATTTTTTCTTGTATTACAGTTTAAAAGCTTTATCACATTTATTTTCATTTGTAACTAGAAACCCATTGAACATTTTGTTTTATTTTTCTTCTAGTACCATGCACCTTGTACTGGATTACACCATGTATGATCACTGTAACATACAAAATTTATACTTTATAAATATCAGTAGTAGAATTGGTGGTTATCCCCTTATTTTTCTCAAATAAGAAGCATACCTAACCTAAGACAATTAGATATAAAATATTTTAAGATGTATTTTCATAAAATGGCTATTTTTCTCTGAAGCAAAGCTTAAATGTTGGTTTTGAATATAGTTTGTGCTAGTTAAGTTAGACATGCCT
Organism: Lutra lutra; assembly: GCF_902655055.1. Lineage (NCBI taxonomy): Eukaryota > Metazoa > Chordata > Mammalia > Carnivora > Mustelidae > Lutra > Lutra lutra. Next base: position 193,705,340 of record NC_062279.1, read on the forward strand.
TGAAATCATTTGTTTGTTACCCAAATTTGTCTTACTGAATAAGCCATCACTCTTTTATCAACACACTCTTTTATCAACACCTTAATTTGACATTCTTCCTGAAAATTATTTTAATTTTTGTTATTATGACTCATATCAGTGTTTGTTCTCCTTCTCCTCCTTCTTCTTCTTCCTCTCCTACCTCTTCTTCTTCCTCTTTTCTCAGAAGGGATTTTGTTCTCTCATATTAAAGGAGACACATTACTGGTAAAGAGGAACAGGGGGAATATCAAATATTGATTTAATTCCAAGTTAAATTAAGCCTGGTTTTGCTGTCAAGAATGAGCTTTGGTTTTCATTCTGATCATCGATTATCTCTTTCCAAAAGTAAAGCTTTTTTTTTTTTTAAATCAGAAGTTGAAGTCTCTACTGAAGCTAATCTTATGACCTGGGAAATGTTATTGACCCAAAACTTGGGGTAATACAATACACTCTCTCTTAACCCACAGGTTATGGCTCTTTGGCTAAATAACTTCTCAACTGACATATTTTTTTTTTTTTGGATCGTTTAATGAATTTAGATTTCTCACTGAGTCTGTGTATATATACATCACAGAGAAAACAAAATGAACTGAGATTGGTGGCATCGTGCCATGTAGTTTTTAACTTTACTATGAAGCTTAATCTAAATTCTTAAACTTCTTTAATTTATGAAAAGAAGTAAGCCACCTAGGGAATTACTGTATAACCATTAAATGAACTCAGTAAGGCAAAAAAGCAAAGATTTCTTTGGAAAAAGAAGAAAAAAATTAAAAAGAGAATAAAGTCCACAAGATTAAAAAACAAATATGAAGAAAAACATCAGCTAAAATAATTTCTACTTGAAAACAGTCAAACAATCTTCAAAATATTACTATTTCTGAGACTTGATGTCTTTTTTTTTTTTTGTATAAATTTATTCTCAAGGAGAGAAATCATTCTGTGATCATGTGAGTTTAAATGCACCCATCCGGAGAGGCACCTGGGTGACTCATTAGGTTAAGCATCAGACTCCATCTTAGCTCAGGTCTTGATCTCAGAGTTGTGAATTCAAGCCCCATGTTGGGAGCCCATGCTGGGCACAGACCCTACTTAAAAAAATAAAAATAAAAATAAAAATAAAATGAAATAAATGCATCTTCATTCAAAGTCATCACTAATAATCTCAATTAAAGTACAAAAGTTTGGAGTACCTGGGTGGCTTGAATGGGTTAAGCATCTGTCCTTGGCTCAGGTCATGATCTCAGGGTCCTAGGATTGAGCCCCATGTGGAGTTCCCTGTTAGCATGAAGTCTGCTGCTGCCTCTTCCCCTCCCCTTATTCTTCTCTCTCAAGTAAATTAAAAAAAAAAAAAAAAAAACCCTCTAAAAAGTAAAACAAAATACAAAAGATCAAAGGATTATCATTTTAAGAAAAAAATAACTATTGTCCAAAAATATCGGCTGTATGCACATAAGAGTGGTTTCAGAATTAAATATCCTAGGCACATGTCTACATGCTCTTGCAGTATTAACTTTCTTAGTCAAGACATTGTATATTATTAGCTTCATTTTATGGATGAATACATTCACATCAATAGAGAGTAAATAACTTACCTGGGCAAAATATAGAAAGTAAACCTAGATTCAAATCCAACCAATTTATTCACAACTTTCAACCACCTAACTATTGGAAAATACAAAAGACATATATAGGAAATCAGTATGGTACCTATGGGAAGACTGGTTGTATTTAAACTTCAGGTATACAGAAATGCCAAAAAGGGAATTTTACCCTCTTCTCAAGAAACAGAGGATCCAGAGGGGGAGACAAACCATGATAGACTGTGGACTCTGAGAAACAAACTGAGGGTTTTGGAGGGAGACAGTGGTAAGTGGGGTGAGCCTTGTGATGGGTAACATGGAGGGCACGTATTGCACGGAGCACTGGGTGTGGTGCATAAACAATGAATGTTGGAACACTGAAAAAAATAAAATTAAATTAAGAAAAAAGAAATAGAGGATCCTTGCACTTTTAAATCTGAAGCATACTGTGCTACTATATACAAATAGTAGTTAAGGAAGTCCAGTTTGACAAGATTGTAGTGAAGAATATACAGACAAGAACAATTTTAAGAGGTGTTTGTTGCATAGCTAAGATATGACTTGAAGATATCTAATCATGCGACTGCAAGAAGTGAACTTTTTTATGTATTAAGATATAATACAGATCACTCCCTAATATTAAAGACCTGGTATGGGAGACAGGTATCCAGGAATTCCCTATGCTTTCCACTAATTTCTCTTAAACCTAAAACTACAAAATAAGATCTATTAGGGGCACCTCGGTGGCTCAGTGGGTTAAACATCTGCCCTCAGCTCTGGTCATGATCCCGGGATCCTGGAATTGAGCCCCATATCCGGCTTTCTGCTCAACAGAAGCCTGCTTCTCCCTCTCCCTGCTGCTCCCCGTGCTTGTACTCTCTCTCTCTGTCAAATAAATAAATAAAATCTTTTAAAAAATCTAATAATTTTTAAAGATTACAACAATTTGCATTGTCTTATGTCGAATAGTACTTAGACAAATGGTCCTTCAATTATTGCTGTGCAGCCTCCCTAACTTGGAGCTCAGATCATTATTGTTTATTGTAATCATATATTTTTAAAATTCATCCTATTCCAAATATGTTGTTAAGTCTTATTAGCAATTCAGTTTATTACTTTTTAAATTATTAAAACAAATATAGGAAAGATGTGATTTTATTTTTTCTTGAGTATCCGATAGTCTCACTTTATATTCACATTTAAGTAAGATTAAGCTTTTTTTTTTAAGATTCTTTTTTTCAATTGATTTATTTGACAGACAGAGATCACAAGTAGGCAGAGAGACAGGCAGAGAGGGAGAGGGAAGCAGGCTCTAGCTAAACAGAGAGCCCGATGCAGGACTCCATCCCAGGATTTCAAGACTATGACTTGAGCCTAAGGCAGATGCTTAACTGGCTGAGCCACCCAGGCACCCCAAAGTAAGATTAAGCTTTTAAAGCATCCTCAGAAATAGATATGTATGTATTATATATAATATATACACACATTATACATTTACATCATATATATGAATATTATATATGACATAAATAACAAATATATAATGGTTTTATATAAGTATATAGATAAATGTTATATGTATATTTAACAAAGTTAAATCCCTAGTTAAGATTGCAAGGGAAATAGGGAAAAGGATTCACATTATGAACAAAAGAGGAGCTTAAAACAATTTCTTGTTCAAAGTTTTATATTTCCAACAATATGTCTCCCCCTTTCTTTCCTCGTTCTCTTAGAAAAAATACAAAGTGCTTTTTATTAACCAAAACATTTAAGTTCAACTCATCCTTTATTCAAATTGAAAACCCTACAGGTGGTTAAGCATACCATCTGAATACCAATTTTATTTTATTTACAAATTCATTCCTCTTCCCCTCTACTTTCCAACTAGGTCAAAAATTATGTAGCAAAGAGGTTAGGATCTGGAAGGAATTCTAAAGTTAAAAGAGTGATATGTCTGCTGATCTGGAAGGAATTCTAAAATTAAACAAATGATATGTCTGCTTTTCTATGTGCTACATAAATTCAACAAATATTTGTTGAATATTTACCATATGACACAGTTTTCAGTACTGAATATACAATGGTAAAAGCTATAAAGCATTGAGCTCTGAAAGAATAGAAGACACGTAACCAAAGTGGAAATATATCTCTGCTATAAAATTAGATCAATACTAGTAATTCACAAAACACTACTTTCACAGCAGTTCAAAGAAAAATGAACCATGGTAAATTATATTTCATGTTAGCTTGTACAAGGAAATATTTGGCTCCCTACTCTTTATAGGAGATGAAAGGTTATCTTTGCAAAATAATAATGAATTAGGTAAAAGAAACACATTTCATGAGATATATAAGTGAAGTTTTTCACTTATTGATAAGTATGATGGAAGGACACAAAGCTGTTCTTACAAGAGCAGAAACAAAGAAACTCTAAAAAAATGGTATCTGAGAAGAGTGCAGTAAGGTTTCTATTGTGTTATAAAGGAAACAAATTCTAATTATCAGAGAAGTATTTTGATGAAGGTTTCCTCTTTTCCTTTCTGAAAACAATTCAACAATGTAGGAAGCTGTCACAGTAAGAGGTTAAGAAAAATCTGCATGAAACACAGAACTTGACATTTAGATACTTTCATTTTCATAGACTTTTTCTTAAGGAACTCAAAGTAATTTGTTGGGTACTGGATAAATGGATCTTGTACAAGATACCTTATTAATCCTTCTAGATTTTCACTGCTAGTAGTGCTTCTAATGGTTATTTAAATAATTTATGCCAACCAGTATATTTCTTTTATTTCCTTTTCTAGTCCAGTCTTATTTTAGTCTATTAATATTTAAATGTAGAAGGAGATTCTTTTGAGATCAATGACTAATTTAAATTCTATAAATTACAAATATTTTATTTAACAAAGGTAAAAATACAGAATTAGTTACAGAAAACTACATATGTGAGACCTATTCTGAGATGAACGGATTTTTTATGCATCTAATGCCATCTGTCAAGAAATATAGTTCCATATTAATACTTGATGTTGATCATTGCAACTTACACAATGAAATTACCAGAGGGAAGAACAGATATCCTGTGAAAATGAGCAAGGCAAAAATAGATGCTCAGATTTTTTTTTGTTAAAAAACACCTTAAGGTTATGCATTCTAATCTATTAAATAAAAATACAAATTAAATAATTTGTTTTGGAAAAATTTGGGGATTATAATAAATAAACAAGAAGACCTTCCTTATATTGATGATACTATGAACTAAAATAATTCATTTAACAACTTTCTTTTATGTTTCCAAAAATATTAAATTTAAGAATACACTTCAAGGGAATTGAGTATATTTGTTCATTTCATGTAACATTTCTCTTTGAAAGATTGAAGATTTTCTTTCTGTTTAATCTACTTTTAAGTTCTGGAATAGTTTTAAATTTACAGAATAAATTGCAGCTAGAATACAGTGTCTCACATAGCACACATCCTGTTTCTCTTATTGCTAACTTTTTACATTTGTATGGAATTTGTCTCATTAATGAGAAAATACTGATACATTATTATTGACTAAATCTATACTTTATTCAAACTTCCATATTTTCTTGCCTAATATCCTCGTTTCTGTTTGAGGATCCCATCCACAACATGACATGTGATCAGTAATTCTCGTTAGTTTCCTATTGGCTGTGATGGAAAGCTTTCTAGTTACAGTAATTGATTTGAGGAAGTTTCTAATGGAGAAACTTAGAAAGTAATTGATTTGTATACACTTATACTGGGAATTTTTAAAAAGATTAATGGGTAAGTAACACGAAATTATAACCTGAATAACAATGAAAAGAAACCTCATTAGTCAGTGTTTCTGCCACCTACAACTTACAAGTCAGCAATTTTGCTTGTGTTTAATCTAAATATAGCATAAACATAAACAATAGTGCCAGAAATTGTTATCTATCTACTAGAAATCTGTATTCACATCTTTCTGACACAGCCAAATGAAATGTTTATCATGTCTTAAAGCATCTATCCCCATGAAGTTGGGACCATACACTCTCCCAGCACGTGCATGTGGTCACCAACCCAGAAGTCCTCCACACCCAGTAGTTTGGGATTTTTATAGAGACTTTATCATGGAGACATGACTGGTTATTAGGTCAATTTCCGGCCCCACTCACTTCTCCAGAGGATGAGGGGTGGGGCTGAAAGTTTGAAGCTTTTCATCATGGCTTGGTCTTTCTGGTGACTGGTCCCCCTTCCTGAAGCTATCCAGGTCTCTACCAGGAGTTGCCTTCTTAGAACAAATGACACTATTATGACCAGGAATTACCAAGGGACTTAGGAATTCTGTGTTAGAAACTAGGATCAAGGACCAAAAATTAGAAAAAAAGATATTCTTAGCAACCCTATCATTCAGGAAGGTCCAAGTGTTTAAGTAGCTCTGTGACTGGAACCAGGGTCAAAGACTAAATATTAAACAAAATATGCTCCTAGAACCCCATCAAGTGGGAAATAACAAGGGTTTTAGGAGCTCTGTGTCAGGACGCAGGGTCAGAAACCACATACCTATTTCTTATTATGTCAGAGTCCAACCCCTGGTCTCTGGCTATGGACTCCTTACAGCCAAATGATCGTAACAGTCAAAAGATACTGGCGCATTACTGGAGTCTCAGCCAATAATTAGTCCAGTTCAAGATTATATTGTACAAAAAGTCTCTCAGGACAAGGCCACTGAAGCTTCCATTTAATCTCATCAAGTTCTAAAAGCAGAAATGGTTTCCACAATATATGGCTTTACCCTTTGAGTTATCTGATATAATTAATCTCAGAGACAATATTATCTCTCGCTCTGAGACCCTTTGGAGATATTAATGTAATATTGGATTTCCCTCACTGCATAACCTATTTATTCATTCTTTTATCCACAACTATTATTTCTCCTCTCCATTCATGCCCAAACTTTCTCATCTTTTAAAGGGGCATTTCGTTCAGCCACTGTGCTCTTCTGGATTGCAGGTAGTGATACTAACCTACTCAGTACCCTTTCCCACCTCAGTCCACTCTCATTCACATAAAGTAAGATTACAGAGATGCAGAACTAGTGGGTTGGTCTTCACTACTAGGTGAACTCCATTTTTGTTAGATGGGGTAAAGTCACTCCACAAGGCCTTTAGGAACACTGACATAAAGTTAAAAATATACAGTTAGTTTCTTGCTTAGAAATTTTTGCTGCTTCCAGCACTAGTAGTTGCAGCCCTATCCTATGACTTCTGTAACAAGTAAGAAAACAACAACAACAACAACAACAAAAATGTTGAGGCAATGTCGGAAAAAAAGTATAGTCTTTATACCAGCATCCACCTATCCTTGGCAAACATCACTAAGAGAGTGAAAGTACCAGCCCCTCCTCCACTTCCTCTTCAGATCCATCACAAAAACTGAAAAATCTATCCAGTAGTGACCATGCCGCTGACTGCCCCTCTTATTGAGGGTAAGTACACCCTCATGAAAGCATGATTTAGACAACCAATATTTCAATTGCACATTCCAATTCTCTATCAAACTATTACTATCCCTGCCTGCGGATGGACATTATGGGCTCTAAAGAGCATTCCTTGGCTTGAATGAATGATGGCTGGTTATCCAAACTGGTGCAATATGTTCTCTTCCAGTTCTTCTGTAGTACTCTGAACTTTTGCATCTACTACCAAGCAAGCAAAGCCCGGTCTAGAATCAGTCTATTCCAGTCACTAGGAGTTCCCCAGGGCTACCAAAATCAATCTCACTTGCCAGTTACGATCAAGACCTTCCATGAAGCCATCTGTCACATAGCCATCTGCAGTCTGTCTTTTCTTATAGAAAGACAGAACGGTTCCTCCCCTTCTTCTTCTCCTTCTCTGTCTCCATCTTCATCTTTGTCTTCTTCTTCTTCCTCTTTCATTACTAAAAATTTTATTCATTTATTGATTTGAGAGAGATAGATAGAGAGTAGGAAGGAGGGAGAGTGGGAAGCAGACTCTCCACTGACCAGAGAGCCCTACATGGGGCTCAATCCTGGGACCCTGAGATCATGACCTGAGCCGAAGGCAGGCACTTAACCAACTGAGCCATCCAGGCACCCCCAGAACAGTTCTTCTTGGCATTTTTGCCTCAGAAAATACAAGACCAGTATGTCTAGTTTCAGCTGCTTTCTGCATTGCTCAGTATCCCCATGCCCAGGCATTTCATGGAGCCAGGTGGCTACTTTAAGTGAGCACAAAAGATACTGGTTTCTCAATTGCAATCACTTTCTGGACCTGGAATGGAGTTCTTTCAGTAAGTATCAATATATCCCCTTAAATTTCCTTATGACTATGCCCCATATGGCCTTCCCTTTAACATGCCAGGTTCCCATTTCCCTCTGCCTGACCATATGGACAGGCCATTAGCCATTGCCCATAAGTCAGTAAAACCCCAAATATAGGGGATTTTATTACTGTTCAATTCATCCATCACTGCTAGGATAACAGCATGCAATTCAGCCCACCACGCTGATTTCCTTTTCCTTCTTTGATCAGAGTGACATCCTTCCAAACAGGATATTGTCCATTTACTTGTAACTGCCATCCACAAACCAAGCAGCTCTTTGCCAGTCAGTTTGAGAGCTGATCACAGGGCACTAAGTTAGGATAGAATTCTGCAGCTCCTCAGGCAGCTCCAATGTCAGTTCCAGGGAAAAAAGGCTCCCTGCTTGTGGGTACCTTCTTGCAGTTCTCAGGCAATATGAACCTGTATAAACCATTTTCATTTTAGTATGGAATTCTTTTGGGCATTGCCATCTCATACAGTGTTCTTTCTTCCTTTCTTTCTTTCTTTTTCCCTTAAATTACCCAGAATATCACAGCTATTTTAGATTTAAGATTATCTTATATCCTTCAGTTATGAAGGTAGTTTCAATTAATGTCTAGCAGCAAGCTAGCATTTCCCCTCAAATGGAAATCTTCTAGTCCAAAATCCCAGCAGCTGTTAATGGGAAGCACTCACAGGCTTTTGTCATAGGCTTCCCTCTACACATATGACTATTACACAGTCCATACCAGAACTTCTGCTTCTGTTCTTCACTGTGTGGACTCAGGCAGTTTTATTTGTTGCGATTTAGGAAGTCCCACTGATACTGCTTGATAGGTGAATTCGCATGCTTTCTGTCTTACAGTACTAGGTAGAGGAAACGTTACCCAATCAGATACAATGGCCACCCCATAATACAATCAGCTAAAAGAGGTATAACCACTTCATACAAAGTCTGTTCAAACATAAAAATTATCCTACAGATTTTCACCTTAATCCCATTAAACTGTAGCCTCCCCTAGAACTCTATCAACAAGTTTTGGTTTTACAATACTGGATAGGCGGGGTGTTCCCTAGTATGTCAAATATTCATCCCTGCAAAACATTTAAGTAAAGAAGAAGTAACTTCTTTACATAAAGCCTGTTTAAATACCCCAATTTTCACCACAATCCTATCAATCCTTGCATTTTTTTACCTTCTTCTAATCTGCATTAGTGCTTTACGAAAGGGTTTTGGTACCACAACATACGGGGCTCCCATATCACTTTATAACGAAGACCACCTTTCCTTCAGTTTCAAATCACTTTTTTCTCATTTCCATTTGAAATCTCAGTGAAAGCACATTTAACGTGCATATTTCTTGCAACATTCTGTTCATTACCATATATGTATTCTCTGAGAGGATAGATTTCTCTACAGCTCTTTTTTCTGAGGTCCCACCAGAATTTCTTTAACATTTAAATTTCTATCAACAGTCTCTTCAAAGCAATCTGGGCTTTTTCTATCATGTACCTCCAAGCTCTTCCAGTCTCTATTCTTAACCAGTTCCAAAGCCCCCGTCCCTCAACAACACTACACTTCCCAGTACCAGAATCTATATTAGTTTGATAGAACTGCCATAACAATGTACCATAAACTGGGTGGTTCAAAAAACAGAAATGCATTTTCTCACAGTTCTAGAGGTTGGAAGTCCAAAATCAGGGTGTCCTCAGATTGGTTCCTTCTGAGGGCAGTGAGGAAAAGATCTCTTCCATTCTCTCTCCTTAGTTTACAGACAATGATTATTTTTCTGTATTGCTTCACTTCATGTTCCATCTGTGCATGTCTATATATCTGTCCAAATTCACCATTTTTACAAAGATAAAGTCATTTGGGATTAGGGCCTACTGTAATGAACTCATTTCAACTTACTGCCTCTGTAAAGACTCACTTTCCAAATGAGGTCACATTTGGGCATTAGGACTCCAACGTATCTTTCTCAGGGGCACATAATTCAACCCATAACAATAGCTCACTGAAAAAGTAGTTTGCCATATTTAGCAACAATTTTGTGGAAACAGTAATAATTTACTTTTTTCCCTAAATCATAATTAAAATGGATGATTATTATATAATCATCATCAATTTACTTCCTAAAATACCAGATAGTTTTTTTTAAAGATTTTATTTTTATTTATTTGACAGACAGAGATTACAAGCAGGCAGAGAGGCAGTCAGAGAGAGGAGGAAGCAGGTTCCCTGCTGAGCAGAGAGCCCGATGTGGGGCTCGATCCCAGGACCCCAGGATCATGACCCGAGCTGAAGGCAGAGACTTTAACCCACTGAGCCACCCAGGCGCCCCAAATACCAGATATTTTTATTCAAATATTTCACAACTATGACTTCTAATTCACATATAGTAACTATGAAATTTTTTAAACACTGAGATATTTTCTGCCCAACTCAATATTCTCATCTGCTCAGCCACTTTGGACCTGCTACGTGGCTCTACCAGCTGCAACCAGTGATAGGACTTTAGAGGATGTTTGCCAATATTATTCCTCTGGTTTTATTCCTCCTACATGTAGTTTACTTACAACCATCTGGGAGCAAAAAGATCCAGTTAATTATGAGATTATATAGGAGCAAGATGTGACAATTCTCTGAAGGTAATAAACAATTTTCATATTTTAAATGACTTAAAAAATGTTACTTTTCATAGGGAATTTTCTAGGTGCTTTGACTATCACATTCTGTCCATGAGTCCCACATTTACAGATCTTTAAGAAAACTCCTCAGGCCAATCCTATGGTAGTTTGGGAGGCTATCTGTGCATGGTTATAATTAGCATTCCTTTAGCCTTTTGTGTCTGCTTTATAGTCAGACTGCAATGGCATCTAAACACCTGGAGAAGGTATATTATAAATGTGGTGGTAAGAACAATGAGAAGGTGAAGTGTTAACAAACTGAAACGCAATCTGAAAGAAACACAGCATTTCCTAAATCCGGTCAAGAAGATAATCCCATCTACCACCAGACAATGAAGATGCAGACAATAGAGCATTGATCAAATCTCCAGCTTTGGTTTCTCTGCAGTATCTTTTACTTTTGTGGTGAAGTTACAGACTTAACTCTACAGGAATGGCAGTGTAACAGCCTCCTCATAATATTGTGTAACCGTTTCCTTGTGATGTTAGCAGATGCACTATTTTGAACAACTGCTTTCCTCATTTCAAATACCTACCATGTTAGTTTTTTTTTTCCCAAGGTTTGTAAAATTATAAGTTTTCTTTGTGCTAAAGTTTGAGGCACTTTTTTGAACCATAAAAATCTATTTCTTCTGCCTCCAGTATGGGATAGTTTGAGGCAAACTGACCTCAGAAGTATGTTGCTGAAAATCCTCCTTTATTTTGCTAATGTACGATTATTTGAGATGATAATGATGGACCCCTGTGACCAGTAACTTCTCGTTTTACTGTAATGTAGTGTTAGTTGCTAGCAGCACCCAACATGGTCCATCTTGGGTAGTTTGTTGTTCTATTGACATTAGGTTCAAGGGTCACAAACTTGGTTCCTAATCTCATGAGTGTCCCACTAACAAACTCAGAAGAACATTGGAGGGATTAACAGCCATCAGGGTCAAGAGTAAACATTTTTGTTCTTGAATTCGAATATAAATTTATGTTTAAAATAATAAGCTTACAATCACTGTTCATATTTAAATCTCTGGATGGATAAAATTGAATAATATCCAAATGCAAAATCTCAAATTTTGAGGTTCAGTTTCCTGTTTTTGAATAAAATGTTACCTTTCTGGATTTCCTTCAGGATTATATTTTCACCTTTAGAGAAAGTACTAGGAATATCCTCAGATATTCATGTGGTATGTTCCCATCATTGTTGATTTAGGTTAGTTTTCAGGTAATGTTTGCCATAATGGCATGTCATATTTTTGCCAAATTCTAATTCAGGTGTCTTGGTCTCTTTAGACATTATCAAATTTTGTGGTTCTGATGTCTTAGAAATTATCATGATTTTCAGAACATTCTGAATGTTACCAGTAAATTTATTCATCTGTTGAGATTGTTATGAGATATCAATTAAAGCTTGGACAAGATCAAAACGGGGTAAATGGGTTTGTTTGGATTTCTTTATGGAGCATGGAAGTCTTTTAATTACTGTACCTTATTTAGCGTAGTAGCCAGCCAAAAGTATTTCTTCTGGCTTCAAATGTTTGTTCCTTGGTATGTAAATATATCTTAATCATAACCATCCCATTAGAAGGTATTATATCCTGAAGCAATTCCTAAATCCAAATGTCATTTTTGAGGAGTTTAGAATTTCCATTAGCAGTTAAAAACCTTTTTTTTTTTCTATGACGCAAAAATCATGTACCACTCCAAAAGCAAGTCTATTTTCACTACAGATGTTGACCCTTTTGAAATTTGACATGTTCCTGTAAGATCTCTTAGGAGGACCATTTATGTTGATTTAACATCTGGGAGACCACTGGATTTTCTAATCTGTCAGAAGTCAGTAATAATTATTTAGCTTCCACAGTTTGAGGTAAGAATCATTTACAGAGAGAATCAAAACAGATTATCAAATGTTTGTAAAATAGCAGACTGAATGAAGTGAGCATAAATATCCAACTGACATGAATAGCCAACTGACTAACACCAGGTATTATTTCATCAGAAATGTCCATTAATGTGGCAAGATTTAAACTGTAGCATGAGTGCAGAATTGTATAAGAAGGGAGTAGTTTTCTGTATTGTATGAGATTAACAAACTGACAGGAAAATGTTGTATGTTATCAGTTAGAAGTAAAGTTTAAAGATGATAAGACAATAATAAATTTAAATCATTTCCCAGAATAAAATTAGCAGATTAAAATTCTATGTGGAAATGGCTACTGCCCATAGAGAGATTAGTCGTAGCTCTCGCATCCAAAATTACACGGTAATATGTTATAGTTTATGATGTCATTTGTATTGGAGTGGACAATACTAAAGCATGTTCAAATATTTCACATACAAAAGTCAGGATTTCTGATAATAAGGAAGCCACAGAGTGATGGATAACAAGAAATCTTAAGGGCACAGAAAAAAAGCATACTGTGAGTGAAACTGGAGTTCCAGTGCTTCGACTTTGGAGAAGCTATTTTAGAGAAATTGGTACTGATAACTATATTGTAGGAGAGGAAATAAACCTTTCCCTCTACCCTTCTAGTGTGTATGTGTGTATTTGTTTTTATTTTTGTTTTTGTTTTTGTTTGTGGTGGGGCCCTGTAAATTACACTGACAAGAGACAGATTAGCAAAAGTTTATTAACATATATATCACATATACCCATGGGAGCACTCAGAAATGTGTAACTCGAAAGGGTGATTAAAACTTGGGCTTAGATAGCATCACAGCAAAAGAACAATAAAGTTTTAAAGAACTGAAAAGACAAAGGAAAACAATTTATGGTTTCAGTCATGGCAACTTGTGGAAAGATAATATATGGGAGAAACAAATGGACTGGCCTTTGTCTAGTCAGTAAGATTTCTTATATACCTTCTTCTTGTGCTCTCTCTAGTATGATAAGGTTCTACAGTTGCCTGTAGTTTGTGGGGAGGAAAGGTATTTTTATAAATTACGTCCTGCTTTTACACTGATGGAGGAAGGCAAAGAGCTTTTCTTTTATCTGATTTTTCTCAATTGTCTGTAGCTTGAAGTATTCAATATGTCAGAGTGGCATATTTGGATGTGGTATATTCTACTAGATTTCGATTCCCTACCATCCTCAAAACTTCCTAAGCTCTCTCTTGGTGGCTGGTTCAGGAAAGGTTTTAGTAACTCAACTGCCTGCTGCTTGTTTTGTTGATGTCATGCAGTAGTTGACTGACTGGAGATGAGCAAATTTACAATTTGTGTTTAGAAACACAGTGACTCTTTTCACCTACTTGTGTGTGTGTGTGTGTGTGCATGTGTGTGTGTTTAAGAAAATATATTCTTCAACTAAAAGTTCCTTAGTGATGAACAAAGCATTAAACAAAGTATTAAAAAAAAAAAGTGCCTTCCTCAAATGAAAGAGAATTCAAGTTTTTATACTGATACTGAAAAAAAGCATGAAGGTGCTTTAATGTGCAGCTCTAATAAAGAAAGAGAAACGGAGTTCTAAAACTCTGTAAAACAAATAGCATCTGAAAGAACACAGACAAGACCAATAGATTGATTAGAACTAGAAAACTAGATATAATAATCATATATATTGCCCCAAGATCCTAGATAAAATCATAGCCTTGCCCATGAGATTTCTTAACTAGAAAAAAAAATGGTTAAAAAATTATGATCAAATTTCTGTGTACTGAGTTCTTTTTTTGTTGTTTTTGGTTTAGAGCATATTAAAAGAGTTTAGACAGAGGTTTTGTAGGGTTATTATTAATTGTTAAGGTTTTAACATTGAATAGAAAATATGTCGTTATTCCTGTATTCCACAAGATGGAGAACTGTTCTGATACTTCACCTAAAATCAGTTGAAACCATCTAGAGTCTGGGTGATCAAACCCAAAAAGCATTCTAATATGAAAATAGACTCAGATCTTCAAGAAAGGGAGATGTGAGGAGCCTCTGGCATACTCTAACTTCATTGAGGAGCCTAATTCCGGCATGAAGGTAGTCTTGGAACCAAGTCTTGGAACCACAGTCTACAAAGGAACATTTATTTTAAGGTTGCAACATGTGTTAGACTCTGTTTACAGGGTGCTAGAGCTCAGGAGGCAGTGTGCGGAATACATTTCTCTACTGCCTGCTAAAATGAAGGGCTTATACAGGATCATGAAGAACTTGGGGTCATGAAAAGTCAGAACTGAAGTGCAGTCTTACATGTCCAAGGTCAGAGAGTACGTGTAGTCGTGCATGTCCAGCGGAGGGAGAATTCTCATATTCAATAGGAGCCGATACAGTCTCTGAGCTAAACATCAGTCATTCTCAAGTTTAACTAAGTTACTACATGTGGGGAATTCTACAGGGATTTACACAGCAGACATAAAAATTACATATCTTAATAACAAAAAATACATCTTTTTTGTTATTCACATTAAGACTCAATCATGAGAAATACCGGTTAGCTGGGAACATAGGGATTATAGTTTGATTTTTTTGCTGTTATCTAGAAATGTGATCCACCTCTTTGGATGATATATTTAAAAGTTCAGTGAATTTCATAAAGTATGATAAGTCCATACCAAAGAGGACTGAAACATAAAGTTTTCCCTTTCAAATGTAACAAATTTACCTTACACTCAATGAATCAATTTGAGTATTGCTATAAGCCATTTACTAGCAATTCTGAAAATAATCTGCCACCTGTTATGTAGTATGTTAGATTAAAGTATTTTTCTTAAATTTCATGCAGCATAGTATCAAAATTATAAATGATGTGCTATAACTTAGAACATTTCTAAGCCTACACATTAATGTGCAGTAGTGCACATAATATAACAATAAAACTTGGCTTAGCAGATCACTGCCTCACAACAATTTATTTTTATTTCTACTGAAGTAAATTCTTAGTTCCTAAGTTTCTGTATCAGTTGTATTTTAACTATTAAATGTATGTAGTATCCTAAATAATTCCAATTTGCATTTACACTGTGCACCATTTATGTATAAATACCAAATTTATCTCAAGACCTAATCTCTCTTTTCAGTGTCATTTCAAACTCTTCTTTGGATAACTGAAGGATGTTTTCATTTCATTACTCCATAGTCAATATCTTCAGAATTGCCTCAAAATTAAAAACAAAACAAAACAAAACACTTGGAGTTTGAAAGGATTCTGAAGCATTTGCTCCCTACTGAAGATAAGAAAGTAACTTTCACATTATTGACTTCCAAGTCCCTAATCTACCTCTTTATATTATTGGATATTTCATAATTCACAAATAAATTTGGATTGCCAATGTACCTTATATTGTATATTACTTTATGGTTTGCTTTATTTCACCAAAATCAGTTACAATATTTGGCTGAATATTTATGTTCATTGGCAGTACATCCTGAACAGTAAGTAAGTGACATTATATAGAGGAAAAGGCATGAATTCCAAAAACAAAGTGAATAGAAAAGGTAAAACATCAGAAACAAAGATCCCTGAATGATGGATATCAATACAAAGTAGCAGACAGGCATAAGCTGGAAGACTGCAGTCTGCATATTTAGAAACCACGAAGCAACTCAAACTGCACCAGAGAATTACAAAATTAAAATCTTGGGTTCTCGGGGCGCCTGGGTGGCTCAGTGGATTAAGCCGCTGCCTTCGGCTCAGGTCATGATCTCAGGGTCCTGGGATCGAGCCCCACATCGGGCTCTCTGCTCAGCAGGGAGTCTGCTTCCTCCTCTCTCTCTGCCTGCCTCTCTGCCTACTTGTGATCTCTCTCTCAGTCAAATAAATAAATAAAATCTTTAAAAAAAAAATCTTAAGTTCTCTAAACATGAGAGTTTTGGTGGGGATTTGTTAATTAAGAGTCATGATAGGAAACAGTTTAAACCTAGGTGCTCTTCTATACCCTGAACAGAGAGAGTTGCCTACCTTTCACACTCTCAGGAAAAGATAGTAAATATATTTTCTGGAAAATATAGTTAGAGGGGAATAGTTAGGTCCAGGTGCTGCCTGCTGAGCTAAAATTTAGGATGTCGTGTTGAAAACTGAAGAATGATGTAAAAACACATATTACCACACAAGTCCTCCAACTCCACTTAGCACGGAGGGAGCTGCCTAGAATGCTAACGGCTTCTACCTTACCACACTTCTCAGTGGAAGCTTCTTTCTTGAAGCAATAGGCTAGCTCAAAACCAAGTTCTATAAATACTAATATTAAAGAATTCCCCAGTGAAATGACTGGAACCTGCCAGATCATAGTTACCTACTATACCAAAAAGCACCTTTCATGAGCATGGAATTTATGATCAGCTTTTAAGTGCTTCACTCTTGAATTTGAATGGGCGGCCAAAGATTATCAGATATTTATGGAAAGAGTCTATAATGATGATTTATGAAGGAAAATCATTAGCCGATTTAGGATGAAAAAGGATGTTTGAAAAGTGGATGAGGTATTAAATAATTCCTTAGTGAGTGTACAAATGTATTTACTAGAAGGATTTACTAATATTCCAAATCTTGTTAACAGTCATTTTAGATTACTGATCAAGATTTTGCAGTAATATCCAAGTTGAGTGATTTTTTCTGTAGCCAAACCCAGGTACTTTGCAGCAAGTTCTATTAGTTTCCATATGGTTGACATTGAAATATTCTAAGTATGATTAATGAATAAGTCTCCCAGGTCATTATAGTTTAATTATTAACTCCATCACATTGTCAGTAACTGTGGGCTCTTGCCAGAGTATAACTTTAGCTCTGAGGTATATACTTTAGGCCCACCATGGCTAAAGTAGCTTACTGTCTTATTAATATGCTTTATTTGGCTACTATACTGCCTTCCAACCACATCCTTTAAGATTTTTTTTTTTTTCATCAGTGTGAAGGATTAGAGATTTTTGTTTGGGTCAGAATAATGTATTATCATATTATTTTAATAAACAATGTATAATTAATACATTATTATTAATAAATAATGTATTAATAAATACTGTATTTAACACATTATTCCTATTCAATTTTAAGAACATTTGTTTTGAATAATTTAAAGAGGTTTTGAAAGGCAGTATAGCATTGTCTTTAAAACTGCAGATTTGGTAATGGTATATATACCTTATTGTATATATTACAGCCGTGCCAATTCCTACTTGAGCAATTTACCTAGTTCTCCTAGTCTCAGTTTCATCATCTGTAAAATGAAGATAAGAAGAGTAACTAACTAATAGGGCTGTAAGAATTTAACAAATTAGTAATCCAGGTGAAGGGCTTCAAAGAGCTCCAAGATACAGAAGTCAACAAAATTTAGCTGTTATTACTATTTTTTTTTTAAAGGAGGTGCTTCTATTTCCTCTGGATGTCTTTTTTACATTGAGTAACATACAACCATGTCTGCCATAAAATCTGTTAGCTTTTCATAATGTAATAAATGATTTATAGATAACTTTTATAACAAAACCCTTTAAGAGTTGAAATAATGTAAGTTTAATGGCATTTCCAGAGTTAGGGTAGCATGTAAATGTATACCATTTTAGCACTTGGAATTTTTTTTAAATGTATTGTATTTTCAAATAGAGATCTTAATATATCTGCTATATTGATAATTTAGAAAATAGTTAATGACCTGCGGTGGATTAAACCATCAACTTGAAGGGGTTCACTGTTCCAATAATAAACTGAACCCAGCTATGTCTTACGCAACATTTTATGTGTCATCAGAGCAAAAATACTGCGAAATATTTGAGAAAGTTCATTTCTGTTGCACGTCATGTGCTCATACAAAGAATAAAAATATTAATCTTCTTTTATATTCTATCAATTTTGTACTTTTTTCACTGAGCCACAATGTTTCTGAAACATTAATGGTTATGAATTACATATTAAATTTCTCAAATGGGCTATATCAAATGTGACTAGGCACCTTGATACTAATTACAAATTTTTAAATTTACAAGATTAAATTGGTACTTTCTCCAAGTAGGAGAAATCTGAGTACAATATATTAATAGGATTTTTTAAAGGCAAGAATATTAAAGTGAATTAAATTTAATTTAGACAAATAGACTCAGCGATATAGAAGTACTCCCAAGAAGAAAAGTAAGTTAAGTGTTTTAAATAGCAAAGAAACTAGAATTAATTGCACAAATTATATTTCCTAACACTATTGAGATTTTTAACTGTCATTTGATCATGAAAGACATCACATATATAATTAATAGAAAAACAAAATTTGAAATATTCAGTCCTTTTCAATTGGAAAGATTATTGACAAAACAATGTATGTTTTTATGTCACAAGCCTTGATCCCACAGTACATTTGTGGGACTACTTTGTTATACCTTGTAAGAATAGTTTCTATTTCACTTAAATCATTACTTCATTCAGTATAATTCTGAATGTCTATTAAGTGCCTGACAGAAATAATCAAGTATAATGTGTTCACAATGGAATCTTTTAAAAAAATATAAAAATTTTAGGACTTTGAAAGACATATAATCTTTGTTAAGTGTGTTAAGCAAGAGGGTCAATAATGCAAACTGCAGATTTGACTATAATAAATCTGATTAAATAACAAGCAAGTTATGAATGAAAAAATAAGTACCTTCACACATGTATACATATATGTTATTAAATGAGAAAATAAATTGGCTAAAACAGCAGTTGCATACTATCTTTTTTTTGAATAAGAGACAATGACCTTAATCTAGAACAATAATGTGAGTTAAAATAAATATTTAATGTCTTATCTCCATCTCCCTTTAATGACACAAGAAAAAAAAATCAAAGACAGTCTTTTATTAACACAGTTGATAATAGAATAATACAAACTTATATTTTAATTATAAATTGAAGAGATTAGAGAGGTCTCTGACTTTCGAAAGTGCCACATTTAATGCAATACAATGAAGATAAGAGCACTGACATTCAGAGACACTAGTTGAAAGTTTCAAAGCAACTAATCTTTTTTTTTTTTTTAAGATTTTATTTATTTATTTGACAGAGAGAGATCACAAGTAGATGGAGAGGCAGGCAGAGAGAGAGAGAGGGAAGCAGGATCTCTGCCGAGCAGAGAACCTGATGCGGGACTCGATCCCAGGACCCTGAGATCATGACCTGAGCCGAAGGCAGCGGCTTAACCCACTGAGCCACCCAGGCGCCCCACAAAGCAACTAATCTTAATGCAAAACTTAGACTGCCTCTCATTTCAAAGGTCTTTCCAAAACACCAGTCTTCAGAGAAATAACCAAGAGCAGACAGAGTATATTATTCGATTACCACTTCTGATACCAATCATCAAAACTAGAGTTATGTTAAATATCTAAAGTCATAGAAAATATTACTTTGTGTTCTGTTTTCTACATATCATGTCATGTATTAAATTATTAATGAAATGATAAATTTCTTTATCTTATCACTGTGTTTATAATTAATGATGCAACAGGGAAGTGCTTCCATATTTTCTAATCATGTACCCACTCATTTATTAAACAAACATTTTATCGGGTCCATAGGTATTAACAAAAATCTTGGTTCTCTTTCAAATGGGAGATATTACCAGACAATTTCAAAAGCATTTGATAATTTCTTTTAGTCATATTTATGTTTATCAAACATCATAATATGGTTAGTTATTGACAATTGTAATAATATTTTCAGTAAACATGTTAAAACATGTATAGTTTAATATTCTTAACCTCCAACATAATGTCTTATTCAATGTATTTTGAAAATAACAAATACACACACACACACACACGCACACACATACCAATAATTTCTCTTTCCACACAGGAAATACCAATGTTAAAATTTTGGTGCAAACTAATTCCAGTTTTTATTTCTATTTATTTATAAATGTATTTTATTTTTAAGATGAATTGATTAACAATGAGAAGTAAAAGAATAGATTATTAGAATCAGGGGCTCTTGAATTACAGAGTAATAAACCAGCTCAGCTGCTTTCTTCCTTAGCAACCTAGAGACTTATCCTTATTATTTAACCTCTCTGTGTCTTATTTTTCTCATCTTAAAAATGAAGAAAAATGCAATCAATTACATAGAAGTCTGCAAAAGCTCAATTAATTAAAACATGGAACACACTGAGAATAGTGTCTAACAAATATTAAACTATATTAGCCATTATTACCCTAATATATTAGTGGTAACCTGCTTTTCACCTAACAGTTATGGAGAAGAGTGATAGCATTGAGAATTTTTCCCTATTTTATTTTAATGACTAAATATAGTATTAGTCAAAATATTTTCAACTAACTGAACTTATAATACTGTACATAATAGTAATGTCATTATATGTTAAAACAGCCTTCGGCCAGACCCTTAGGCACTACTCCCCTCCCCCCACCCACTTTTGTCCATACTCGTCAACTACTCTTGCTTGCAAATGACAAAACACTCAATTCAAATTAAACTGAACAGTACACTAGGGCTTCACTAGTCAAATTTTCAAACTTCAAGCAAAGCAGAGATGTGGTCTTTAGATACCTACAGGTATGAAACAAAGAGTTTGAGATCATGACCACAGAGGAAACAAAATTGCAATTATCTGTCTTCCAAAGTTACACATGATGTCCCGGAATAGGAAGATAGTGCCAAAATACTGCCAAACTGGATTGTCCCGATTTGTCTTTAAACTTAAGGTTCATAAACTTCATCCAGGTTGTCGCTCTTACACTAGTCAGGGACGTAAGCGTACTCTGCCATCTGGTGGAAGCGAGGCAAATTATTTCAGAAGGAAGCAATGAATGCTTAACAAGAATGAATGCTTGACATTGAATGCTTAACTCCAGTGCTTACTCGAAACATGCAGGGAAATAAGTTATTTGCAGAAGCGGATGCTGCAGTGAGAAAAATTCAGGACCACATATATTATCAAATAATACCTTGTTGCCTTGTCCTGACATATATTACGTTCTCAAGAGAAGCTTAAGATTTAAAATGAAATAAGATGTAAAATGAAAATCATTAAAATCTGATTTTAAAAGTAGGCAGGTAATTAACAAAAATATAGAAAAAAATAAAACTATTTCAATATGAAGTTGAATCCAGGGACCATAATGTTTCCTTCTTATGCTTCCCAGTTTTAAAAAGGAGACTTGAAAATTCATTTTATTTCAGTAATAACAATTCTAAATGCTTTAATATGTATTTATTGAGATGCTTGGGTGGGGGAAACCAGAGTAGGATTTGAACACTTTTTTTTTGTTTTTTAATAGAGAGAGAGCATGCGCATGAGGGTATGAGCTGGGGTGTGGATGGCAAAGAAAGAGGAAGAGGGAGAGACTTTCCCCTCCACCCCCAATCCATGTAGGACTTGATCTCACAACTGTGAGATCAGGACCTCCGCCAAAATCAAGTCTGTCACTTAACCAACTTGGCTATCCCTGCTCTCTCAGAGTTGGATTTAAATCCTCAATCTTTTTTTTCCTTCTATGACAGTGTAAACATACTCAAGATTGTGAAACTCATGTTCTTCATATAAACTAAAAGCCTAATATCTACTTAATATTAGAGCCTAATATCCACCTGACTGGTAAAAGGATATATTGAAATAATCTATATTGGGCACCTGAGCAACAGGAAGATCTTAACACAAACCAACTTACTTTCTTGTCTTACATACTTCCTTTAAAATTTCTGTTACAAAAATGAGGAGTTTAAGGAAGGAAAATAGGAGATCCAAAATGAGAAAAATATTTGCCTTTAAATATATACTTAACATATTAAAATAAAAAAATGAGAATATAAAAGAATAATGTCTATCAATTGATAGTTATACAAATAGTCAAAATTTATAAAACATCTATGGAAAAATGCAGTCTAACTGTAATTAAACAATAATCAGCATGAACAGTGCATAAGAGGTGTAAAAGATCAAAACAAAAGTGAAACTACACTGTTTCACTTGGCAATTTCTGATAGCTTTTCTTGAGTGCTGTCAACTGAAAATCAGTTTTTTTGGTGTAAATTTATCTCGTATCTATGATGTTATCTTTCTAGTACAAAACCAACCATGTTTGATTCCAAATACTTGAAAAAAAATGTTAAGAAAAGCTTTGCAGAGCAAAGCAGCATCATAAGCAGGATGACAACTACAATATTTGTTAAATTAGGTTCAAGGGGGCCATTTATTCCATCTGTTATTTCAACTAAACTGCATTTCTGCCTTGAAAGTGTTTCATGAGACTCCAGTGAATGAGGAGCATTTGTGATTCATTTTAGTACCAGAATATTCCAGAATAATTGGCTTTTAGTGGAGAGGTGCCATCATGAGCCAAGTTTTAAAATATGCGATTTTTCTGAATTTTGTGGCCATGGAGGGATACTTTGAAAGATATTATAATGACATGTGCTGCTACTAAAATGTGATTTTACAGTTATTAGCTAGGAAAGGATCTTTTTAGAATATAATATAGATAACTGCACAGGCCTAGACAGAGAGATATCTCCTATATTCTTTTCCCACTACAGAACTATTAAACTGTGGCACTGTATATAAGTGACATTTCCAGAAGTTGCATAATTAAACTTTAAATGATTAATCTAAAATCGGCTTAGTAATTTTTCATTATGGGTGCAAAATAAATGATGAGGTAATGCCATGATCAAAGTCATGACTATCACATTACCATGCAAAAATAGTTAAATGTACTATATATTGGGATTTAAAAATGCAAGAAATGATAGAGCTCTTGACTGATTTACAACAAATTAAGTAATGTATATCCTCAGTTGGGGCAATACATTGGTAAAATAAGATTAGGTACATGAGTATCATATACTGATCTATTTCTAAAGCATACAGGTAAATTTTTAGAAGAATATAAAATGATTATATTAAACTGATCAGTACACGAGTTTAAAAAACACTGCATTTACATTATTTGTTTTTACTGATGATGTTGGATTGTCTCAAACTCACTAATAAGTAGTTCAATAGTTAGACATGGATGGGGAAATAGGTTTGCTTTCACAATTTATTCAAACTGAATAAGAAACAAACAATAAAATCACAATACATTTTGACAAGTTCTGTTGTAAAGATTTTCCCAGGCTGTGTGGGAGTACAGAGAAACAAAATAAAGAAGTTGGTATGATGAAATACAGGAAGGAAGTATTTTGTGGAGGAGTTAAGGACTAAGCTAAATTTTGAAGATTATCAGAGGTTTTAGTGGGACAGGAAGGCTTTTCAATGTTCACTTAAATACATGACATCTGATGGTTTCTTAATAATTGGTGGAAGAATGAATAAAAAATGAATTGTTGGTATAGTAAGATGTAAAAGGTCATGTACAAGACAGCACAGCCCACTTAAGTAATTACAAGCAGTTCTGCAATATTGATAAAATTTAGGGGAAAACACGAAGACAAAAGATGACTCTGACAGAGTAAACTTTTTTTTTTTTTTTTTTTTTTTTTAGTGGAAGGGGCTTAGATGCTCCATTCAGAGATTATTGAAATAATTAAATATCTAAATATTTATAAATGTTACACATTAGCCATACTGAGGATGGTCTGAGGAAGACAAGTCTGGAGATCGATACCAATTGGAAGAATACTACAATAATTTTGGAGGACTTTATGAAAATTTGGTAGTGGATATAAAAAGATAGATTCCACAATATTAAAAAAAAATACAATGCAATTATTAGTTGGATATGGTGAGAAAGAAGGAGACTAGAATGTCTTTGAGGTTTAAGTACATATAAATGGGAGAATGGATCTTTCTCCACAAGAAGAAAATTCCAAATCAGGGGCAGGTTTGAGAATAAGGAAATTCAATTATTTAAAAAAAAAATTTTACATTTGGAATTCTTTTCTGAAACAGGAGAAAGTCGGGATTATGTATTCAATTACTACCCTATGAGAAGAACTATGCTGGGTGTTGAGAATCTTCAAGTTTCCATAAACAAATTAAAGTGAACATTTGCATGCTGGATTTTACATGCTTAATATAAAAATACGAGAGAGAAGAATCTTGTAATTCCCAATGTTAATGTGAAGAACAGAGGAAAACAACCTGGAAAAAAAGAAAAGAAAAAAGCCTGAAAAGGAGAAGAGTGAAAATAAAAGGTTGTGCCTTTCTAGGATAATTTATCATCCAAACTGATGCATTTTTTAGAGATATAAGTGTTATTATTAATGATTACATCAGGCCAGAAGATGTGAACCAAGTTTACCCCAGTCAAAACAGACATGTGGTCAAACTAATTAGTCCAAAAAAGACATGTGGTCAAACTAATTATTATGCCAGCCAAGAGACAAGGAAAGGTATAATCATCATTGCAAAATGCTAAAGAAATTTCAAGTGACCTAATAAAGATTCATCCATAGTTTCAACAGTTCAAGACAGCCTAGGATTTTTAAAATCATGCTTCTCAAAATTCTTCCGATTTCTGCTCACTGACCAATCCCCAAAGCTGCTTCTACATTTTTTTTTTTTAAGATTTTATTTATTTGACACAGAGAGAGAGAGATCGCAAGTAGGCAGAGAGGCAGGCAGAGAAGAGAGGAGGAAGCAGGCTCCCCACTGAGCAGAGAGCCCTATGCGGGGCTCGATCCTAGGACCCTGAGATCATGACCTGAGCCGAAGGCAGAGGCTTAACCCACTGAGACACCCCAGGCGCCTAGCTTCTACATTTTTAATTAAGTATGTGTTAGAGCAGCACCCAAGTTATGATACTGAAAGCTGTATTAGATTCCTACTGCTGCTGTCATGTATTACCACACAACTATTGGCTTAAAAACATAAATTTATTATTTCACATCTATGAAGGCAGAAGTCCTAAAATGAAGATGTCGTTAGGGCTTCATCCCTTCTGGATGCTCTAAGAAAGGGTATATTCCCTTGCCTTTTTTAGCTACAAGAGGCCACTGGCATTCCTTGCTTTGTGGTCCCCATTCATCTTCAAAATCAGAAGTATAGCATCTCTATTCGAATTTGACCTCTGCTCCATCATCACAATCCTTCTCAATCTGATCTATTTCTTTTCCTCCTTAAAGGACCATTGGGCCCACCTAGATAATCTATATAATCTTCCTATCTCAAGATCCATAACTTAATCTCCTCTGCAAAGCCTCTTTCCCACATAACGTAGCATAGTCACAGGTTTTGAGGACTAGGATGTAGAGACAGAATTAAGTTGTCATTAGTCTTTTAAAAACAGTAAGTAAAAATATTTTGGATCAAGAGTTCTGTACAAAATTAATTGTGGTGTCTGGACAGAATGTGAAATCATCTTAAAAATAAAATCTTTATTCAAATTGTTCCCCATCAGGTTTTCAAATATGGCAACCTTCTATAGAGTTCTTCTTCAAGCTCCAATTTGTATAATTATGTTATTCCTATCTCAGATTTTATTCTATTAATATTAACATATGAAATTAATAAATGATAGAACTGAGCTACTTCAGTGTGACTGGTATAAGAAGACTGAAGAAATTAAATGTTCTTTGTGGATCAATAAACCATTTTAATCTTCATGAATTAAAGAAAATTAATTAAATGCAATGTGTTACAAATATTTACTTACTTTGAATTCATTGGGAAATAATGCTATTTAATAATGTGTATCTTTAGAAGTTAGCAAAATTTAGTTTCTGCAACAATGTCTCCTTTTTTTCTTTAAGAAAATATTTAAAATATAACATAGATTCAGATTGAACTAAAGCTGGCAAAGATAATTCCAAATGAGCACATACTCAGAGTCCAAATTTTATTACTGCTGGCACTATTATTAATTAAATAATAAGTTAGCAACTCATTCAAATCTTAGTAAAAATTAATTTATCTGCATTCTTTTTTAGGGAAGATAATATGAAATAATTATTGGGTCAAGTCATGGTTTATCATAATAAGAGCAATTTTTTTTTTATTTTAATAAGCAATTCTGCAGTCAAAACTCTTCCAAAGAACTTTTAAAACTTTAACTTCATGCTCTTAGGGATTATATAATTCCCTTATAGCCTATATATTCCTCAGAGGATATTTCCTTTTTCTACACCTGATATGCTATCTCTCAGGAAATGATTAAAAAATAAACTGAAAAAAAAAATGTCCTTAGCCTTTCCCATAGTTTCCCATGGTTAAAATCTTAATAAAGCTCTGTTTTCAAATATGTGTCTACCAGATAATTTATCCATTATGCTGGACTTCCACTAGTCACTTAATGGTCTCCTTAACATGTGAATTAAAATCATATTGACTTTTATGACTAATTCATTTTAATATGCCCAGTATCATCAGGAAAATACTCCTTATCAATTTTATTTTACATATTTGAAGATGCCTTTGAAAACAAACTAAATTTTAAAAAATCAGAGGTTTTTTTATTTTATTTTTATTGAGCTAAATCATAAGTTGCAGTTTTTTAAAAAAATGTACCTATGATTCTTTCATTTTCATTTTTGTGTTATTAGGACCTTTTAAGTTTGAGGTGTTAAAAAGACTTATCAAGACTTTTATTGTAGCCAGAATGATGTAATAGGGACTGGATTTAACCAATGAAACAGAAAAATGAAAACACTAGACAAAATATATAAAATAATATTTTTTAGTTATGGGTAATCATCAATCAGACTAGTGTTCCCTGACAGAAGAGGAACCAACAAGAAGCTCAATCACGGGCTCAATGACTACCAAGAGCTTCTAGGGAGCAGCACTGGGAGGGGGAACACAAAGTTGAACTGAGCAGGTAAGCTTCAGAATATAGTGAATCTTAACCTAGAACTTGCAGGACACAGTACAGGAGAAGAGATTTCAGGGAGAGAAAGAGAGAGGCACGGAGGGTGGGGAAAGACAGGGAGAGAGAGAAAAAGCCGGCACTCCAGAGATCTGTAGAAGTGCTCCCTTGAGTTTTTGGTTGTTACTGATTTGCACAAGTAGAAAAAGAACTGCTTGAAGCCAAGGAGATAATTATTAGAAAGGAGTAGGTGTAAATACTTTGGTGCTCACATTGGTAGAATAGTTTATGTTGCAATGAGCCAGACTGGAAAGACTTCCAAATGCAAAAGCATCACAGAATACTGAGAAGGGTGTTGCCCTAGTAGTGGGGCCACATATGCCCTTGTCTAAAGGCTGTTCTGGACATGCCCTAATCATGTTTAAAAGTAAGCTTCAGTGGCACCTGGGTGGCTCAGTGGGTTAAAGCCTCTGCCTTTGGCTCAGGTCATGATCCCAGGGTCCTGGGATCGAGCCCCACATCGGGCTCTCTGCACAGTGGGGAGCCTGCTTCCTCCTCTCTCTCTCTCTGCCTGCCTCTCTGCCTACTTGTGATCTCTGTCTGTCAAATAAATAAATAAATAATCTTAAAAAAAAAAAGTAAGCTTCAAAAGGGTACACTGATTTTAAACAAATCTTCTCAGAATAATAAAGCCCAGCATAACTTAAAGACAATACATGCATATAAACATACATACATACATACATACATCATTTTAGCCTCTGACAAATAAAATTCAAAAGTTGGGTTTCTAATTTAAAAATTACCCAGTGTGGGGAAAAAAAAATACAGCCCATAACCAGGGGAAAATTTCATCAATAGAAACTAACTTAAATGACAGGAATCATAGAATATCTAGAGATGAAATACGTAATATCTAAAATGAAAAATCAATAGCTAACTTTAACATCCAACTATATATTGCAGAATTAAAGATCAGTAAACTTGAAGTCACCGCAATAAAATATATCCAAAATTTAAAAAAAAAAAAAAGGAAAAGAGGAGAAAGCCTTTGAATATTAACCTCAAAGAGATTGACATTAGAAAAATATTTACATCTTTCTGGCACTTTCAGAGTTATTAATAGCCATCAACTTTTATAAAAACTGTAAAACTGAGAGTGGGTGATATAATCAAATCAAACATTTTATGAGGTAAATTTATTTGGATTAATTTAAAATTGGATTTGGATTAATTTAAATATGAAAATCTCATGCTCTTGAAATTATTGATGGCTTATGTTTAATGAAATTTATTTTTATTATTAGGAGTATATTAAGTTTCAATATTGAAAAGTTATCTTTTTTTTTTTAAGATTTTATTTATTTATTTGACAGACAGAGATCACAAGTAGGCAGAGAAGCAGGCAGAGAGAGAGAGGAGGAAGCAGGCTCCTTGCAGAGCAGAGAGCCCGATGTGGGGCTCGATCCCAGGACACTGGATCATGACCTGAGCCGAAGGCAGAGGCTTTAACCCACTGAGCCACCCAGGTGCCCCTTGAAAACTTATCTTAAACCTAAGCATCCTATATGAATGAAAGCAGATATGCATTCCATGACCAAACTTAATTGATTCCAATTACAAGGCTGATTAAAGAGGATTCTACTACTAATAATTTCCTTATAGGAATTGACTTTCTTTTGTATTGGTGATAAACATTTTATTTAATACCTGATATTAATAAAATTGTAATTATGAATTGTGAAATTTTGATAAGAAATATACCTACGTGCCATCTTTCCTTTGATGACGATTCACATTCAAAGTGACCATCTACAGAAATATTTATGTCTTTTGCTTGATATTATATGTTTGCCTCTCTAGATTGATTCTCTGCCATTCTCCAAAGTAGTGTAGCTGTGGGAAACTGATCCCTATGGATTAAATCTACAAGTTCCCAGCGGCTGGTTTGCCGATCAGTTTTTCAGTGTGTAGCTGAATTTGATGATTGAAGGGGTGTGAGGTCGATATACTTAACCCTCTTGTTTTCTGTTTGAAGACCTGACCTTAACTTTGTTTCTTTTTTTTTTTTTTTAAGATTTTATTTATTTATTTGACAGAGAGAGAGAGAGAGAGAGATCACAAGTAGGCAGAGAGGGAGGAAGCAGGCTCCCCACGGAGTGGAGAGCCCAACGCAGGGCTCAATCCCAGGACCCCAGGATCATGACCTGAGCTGAAGGCAGAGGCTTAACCCACTGAGCCACCCAGGCGCCCCATTAACTTTGTTTCTTGACAGAGGATCACTTCTCCACAGTATTCTGCCATATGTGACTTTCTCTTACACTCAGATTCTGGGGACATCTTCCTTCCTTTGTGCAATCAGCTCAAGAATGGAGACACTGGGGAACCTGGGTGCCTCAGTCCTTAAGCAGCTGCCTTTGGCTCAGGTCATGATCCTGGGGCCCTGGGATTGAGCCCCGTGGGGCTCTCTCTCTGCTTCTTTCTCTCCTACTTCCCCTGCTTGTGTTCCCTCTCTTGTGTGTGTCTCTCTCTGTGTCAAATAAATAAATAAGATCTTTTTAAAAAAAGAAAAAAAAAAAAAAAGAATGGAAAGAATGGAGCCAGCTTAGTTGCTACTAGTTGGAGGTTACTTAACTACCCTTTGCGTTCCCTGTATCCCACCTTATGAATTGCAGTTTGTAAGTATCTTCTTTATTTTACCTTGAGTTTGCATTCTGTTTCCTAACTAACATATATTTTTAACTAATTTTGGCAATGTTTTTGATGAGTTGTGGTAAGTTAATCATCTTTTTCTTTACAAATAATGGTACACAATAAAAAGATATGTGATTAACCTTTCATGAAAGTGAACTATTTTAAAGCTCATTTGTACACCCAAGTACACATGCCATTCATTTTACTAAAGGAAGTTCACGTATTACATTTGTATTTACTATAATCTATATTAAATGCTGCAGATATTTCACATTTACTTTATAAAAGAATAAAATGCATCTGAAACTTATACTAATAAGCTAAACTTTCACGTCGTTTAAAATTCTTTCACACCATTGTTATTAGACTTTGAAATAATTCAGAGAGAATTTTTCCAGAAATACTCTGGCAAAGGCTCTTTAAATCAACTGAAATATAATGTATTCATTACTTTATATGGTCTTCTACATGTATTTATTAAATAGGCTTCTCTATTCATTATTATTCCATAACAACACAAAACTCTTAAACAAACCTTAAAAACAATAAACCTTTATTATTGCTGTTCATGACTTATGTGGGTCTAAGAAAGGATTTGAAAAAAAGCAACCACCCCAGTAGTGGAAGAGACAGGAAAGTCTTCCCTAAGGAGGTTATTTGTGGATTATAAATGTTAACCTTGGAAAGGTGAAATTAAAAATAAGTGTATTTATTTTTTTAGATCATGTAACGGTCATTTTACAAAATATAGTCAATAAATATATCATGGCACACATACATTTTGATGCTAGAAACAGTGTAATTAGAATATGTATAAGCATGCAGAATTAAACCAAAACACAGGACTGAAGCAACTTCATTTAAAAGTCAAAGATTTGCAAAAAATTATCATAGAACTTGATAATGATCATAAAAGAAATAGTTTGTGTGCTAAGAAAAGCATTTTAGTTAGCTTT
The DNA here is from genome assembly GCF_902655055.1 of Lutra lutra. Lineage (NCBI taxonomy): Eukaryota > Metazoa > Chordata > Mammalia > Carnivora > Mustelidae > Lutra > Lutra lutra. Next base: position 193,736,229 of record NC_062279.1, read on the forward strand.
AGAATATTATTTAATTCTCATCATATCTAAATAACTTGTTTCTTTACTTATTTGTCTGCATTACTCAATAATTTCAATATTGGACTGCAGTTAATTTCACAAAGTCAATAACAAGACAAATGGTGGCAAAAATATTTTTTCTCTTAGCTATCAAAAATGGCAGGAACAAACCGCAGAGGAAATTAAAATCCAGACTTATTTTAACATCGATTTTGATGGTCAATATTCATTTTTAAGCATACATTATTGTAAATTTGATTAATATAATATTTCCTGCTGTGTGCATAAACTAGTGATATATATTAATTACTTCCAAGACTAAAATAAAAATAGTAAGTTGAAATATTACTTTCATGTGATCCTGTTCTTTAATCACACTGACTTGGTTCACATAGAACAATTAATTACAGAATAATTCTAATGTGATATTTTACACTTTACATTTAGCAAAAGGATCCACAGTATGAAGTTCAGTCCTTAATTAAATATTAAAGGTCATAGGTGGCACTTAAAGATGATATTTTGAGCATGACTTTACTTATTCTTCTCTTTGAAACCCTATTAAAATCACCATAGGGATGAAGAAAAAATATATAATATATAATCTTATCAGATGAGCTCTGCTAACTAACTATTGGATGTTATAAACCTGATGAGATTGTTTCCTTTCCAAATAAAATAGCTTATAGCACACAGTGTCTTCCACTGAAAAGACAAAAATAATAGATAAGTAGATATAATTTGAGCATAAGGCATCAGAGTAGTGTTAAAGCAATAAAACTAAAGGGGGGGCTAATTTCACTGATAGTAGAATTATTTTGAAATGGTAAGTGTATCTTTTTTTTGTTTTTAGAAAACATTTTAGATTTTATTTTATTTTATTTTATTTATTTTTTAAAGAGGGAGAGGGTGTGAGTGGCAGGGGGAGGGGCAGAGGGAGACAGACAGAGAAAATTCCAAGCAGGTTCCACACTTAGTAATCTGACACAGGGCTCAATCTCACAATCCTGAGATCATGACCTGAGCTGAAATCAAGAGTCCAATGCTAACCAGCTGAGCCACCCAGACACCCCATGGTAAGGGTGTCTGACAAATTCTAAACACATATGAGGCAGAAAGCTGGAAACTTCAGCCAAAAATCTCTTAGGGACAAGGTAAGGTTTTTCTTATTCTCCTATGCCTGAAGAGGGAAAAGATTTGATTTCAGAGTCTAACAGAGAGACATTAGATTCTGCCAGTGAACAAATTAAGCTTTCGATAAAATTGGCATAATAATGTGATCTAGGAGCAGAACTAAAGAAGATGACGATTCAGCATTATCAAATATGTCACCTGGCTTCAACTTAGCATCAGAATAGCATCTGAATTATCAAAAGAAATAATGTAATGAAGAAAATAATATTTTGAAATCTTCAGATTTTTGAGGGAAAATAATTACAACTCTTTTATCCTAAGTTAAAGTAACTTTTAATGTATAGGCAAAAAATATATTTTAGATAAACAAGGAGTGAAAGAAATTTTGTTTTAGAACTGCAGTAAAAACTTACTAAAAAGGGGCGCCTGGGTGGCTCAGTGGGTTAAGGCGCTGCCTTCGGCTCAGGTCATGATCTCAGGGTCCTGGGATCGAGCCCCGCATCAGGCTCTCTGCTCAGCAGGGAGCCTGCTTCCTCCTCTCTCTCTGCCTGCCTCTCTGCCTGCCTGTGATCTCTCTGTCAAATAAATAAATAAAAAAATCTTTAAAAAAAAAAACAAAAAACTTACTAAAAAGAGTTTGTAAACCTGAAGGAAAAGAGTACAAGACAGAAATAAGACTCTACAGAAGTAAATTCAGAAGTAAATAAAGCAACAGGGGCACCTGGGTGGCTCAGTGGGTTAAAGCCTCTGCTTTTGGCTCAGATCATGATCCTAAGGTCCTGGGATTGAGCCCTGCATCAGGCTCTCTGCTCAGCAGGGAGCCTGCTTCCCTCTCTCTCTGCCTGACTCTCTGCCTACTTATGATATCTGTCTGTCAAATAAATAAAATCTTTTAAAAAAAAAGTAAATAAAGCAACAAAAAGCAAAATTCTAATGAACTATATGAACACTGGTGATTTTAAAACAATAATCATAAAGACGTGTAAGTGAAGGTCAATGTAGAAGTAAAATAGATGAAAACAGTTACATGAAAAATGGGAAGTGGAAAGACAGCTAATGTGTCAAAAGTTTTCACTTTTTTTTTTTTTTTTAGTGGCTTAAAAGAACAACATCATTGACTTTGCTTAAAACTTTGCAATTTGGGTAAGGCTTTTTAAGGAAGCACATCTCTGCTCGACAGTATCAACAGGGGCAGTTCAAAGTCTGAGGGTTGTAATATTATAAGGCTCACTCATTTATATGATATTGCTTTTAGACATTAGCTGGTGGTGTTGTGGCCTCTCTGTGTGGCTTGGGCTTCCTCACAACATGATGGCTGAGTTCCAAGGGGTAGTTACAAAATGGCTGCTTTCCTCCAGCCTTTCAAATCTCCTAAAAGTCTCCCTTGTTGCTCACTGTAATGGAAACATACAATAAAAGAAATTCTAGCCTAGCTAGGTTAACGTATTGCAATGCCAACTCAATTCCCAATCCACATTCAAAAATTAACAACAGTCCACCAGTTAGTTTTCTCTACTAACACTATTCAGATTGATCTCTGTTCAGATTTTCCAAGTCTTTTCTGCAGCTTTTTTATTTTATTTTATTTTATGTTATTTTATGTTAGAGAGAGAGAGAGAGAGAGAATGGGGAGGGACAGAAAGAGAGAGAGAGAGAGATGGAGAGAAATAATATGAAGAAGACTTAGCACTGAGCACAGAGCCCCTTCCCAGGACCATAAGATCATGACCTGAGCTGAAACCAAGAGTCAGATGCTTAACCAACTGAGCCACCCAGGTGCCCCGCTTTCATAGTTGTTGAGTCAAGTAATTAATTAGAATTAAAATTTTAGAGATGGTTTGTAGATTGGGTTTCTTTCCAAAACTTGATTTTTTTTTTTTCCTCCATGGAAAGAAAAATGACTGCCCAAGAGAAGTTTCAGTCAGTGGTGTCAACAGTTATACTCCTCATTCAAGATAAACTGAGAAGCAATGTAGGCCTTTCATTCTCTTCCCAGAAATACACAGAGTGATGCATAAGCATATTCTAGAAATGCAAGACAATTAATATGTCATACTTCCTTTTTCAAATTCAAGTATCAGATAATCCTGAGAGCTGTCCCTAATAGGCAATGGGTCATGACTAAAGCCAGAGTTATATATCTCCCTTGAAGTCCCTATATAGATGAGTTCAGGCTGAAATTGACATTCCAATTCTGCTAGCAATTGATATAAAGTTACTTGTCAAAAGTCTCTTAGATACTACTTTTAAAACCTGGTGAGGTTATTACCAACTAAGCACTTATTCATTGCTGGAGAAATCCAAAATATGAGAAACACAGTGAAAAATTGTTTGACAATTTTTTATGTAAATATACTGTACTATATGATCCAACAATTCTACTTCTAAGTATCCACCCAAGATAAATGAAAAAAGAAACAAACAAAAAAATTCCTATAAAGGCCTATAGGCAAAGAGTAGCTCCAAACCAGAATAGCCCAATGTCTATCAACCAACGAATAGATGAGCAAAATGTGGCATATCCTTAAAACTGAAAACTTCTCAGGAGTAATAATGAATTAAGTCTATTAAATTAAAAAATATATATAAATGGATCTCAAAATAGTGTGATAGGAAATAGAATCAAGACACAAAAGCTACATATAGTATGATGCCATTTATTTATTTATTTATTAAAAGATTTTATTTATTTGACAGAGAGAGAGATCACAAGTAGAGAGAGAGAGAGGGGAGGAAGCAGGCTCCCTGCCTAGCAGAGAGCCTGATGTGGGACTTGATCCCAGAATCCTGATATCAGGACCTGAGCTGACGGCAGAGGCTTAACCCACTGAGCCACCCAGGCAGCCCCTAGTATGATGCCATTTATATAAAATTCTATATTCATAGATTGATAGTTGTCTGAGCTGAGGATATGTGATGTAAAGATCTAAGGTATAAGGGATCTGTTGCAGATGACAGCATGTTGAAAAACTTGATTATGGTGGTAATTTTAAGAATCTATGGATTTTGCTTTTACCAGAACTCATCAAATTGTACACTTAAGTTGCATGATTGTATAATATGTAAAATTTTCCTACAAAGGAGCCTTAAGAAAGTAGTACAATTTATATTATGCACATATACCCTAATGATGGTTCACTAGCTTAAAATCAACCTCAATATATGTGATAAATAAGTCAGGTATTTTTTCACTATTGCAAAAGGTATAAAATCAGCATGATACTGATGATGACTGAAAACATAAAATATATGGCCATATTTAATTCTTATGAGTCTTTTGAAAAATGTGCTATTGTTATACTCATTTAACAGATGATTAACCTGAAGCATCAAACAATTAATTAATTTGTCCAATATTGCACAGCAACGACTGAGAGTGATCTCATGTGTCCCATGATCCTGATCCTAGGATCCATGCTCTACCTTATAGCAATAAGCTGTTTGCCCATTATCTAACAATGGTCCATCAGGCATAAAGTAGAAGAAAAGAACAATGGCACAATATTTAGAAAGATGTAATAACCACCAGTAAGGGGATATTTATTTATTCAGAATCAAATAAATTAAGAAAAAAACTGACATTTCATTATTACAGAAAACCCCATTTTCTTCCATTCTCCCTTATTATGCATTCCTTTGAGGGATTACTTTTCTTTTCATCTTGCGGGTGTGACTATAATAAATATATCAGGGAAGAAAATAGACAGCCTTATAAGGAAACTTCACCTAACTACAAGATTGAGACTGTTCACAAAATAATACAATATCAGTTTTATCCTTCATATTGAATGAAATATAACATTTTTGTAAGTAAATTTTAACTTTGTAATGCCCCTGTATGCTGGTAGAGAGCTCATTTCCTAAATTTATATTTATGAATATAAATATATTCATATCAATGTTACTTTGAAAAAATACGTAGCAAAGGAAATTCAAAATATGCTGCTGAGTCCCTTTGTATAGTCAAACATAAGGAGTAATTCCAATAGATGCAGATGATATGATGCACTGCATCCCTCTATACATCACAAATAACAGCTGTAGGTCACGGAGCTTTTAAAATGTTTGGCATTTACAATGACATGGATGGAACTAGAGGGTATTATGCTGAGTCAAATAAGTCAATCAGAGAAAGACAATTATCATATGACCTTCCTGATATGAGGAATTTGAGAGGCAGAGTGGGGGCTTTGGGGGCTAGGGAGGGAAAAAATAAAACAAGATGGAATCAGGAGGGAGACAAACCATAACTCTTAATCTCACAAAACAAACTAAGGGTTACTGGGGGAGGGGGAGTGTGGAAAGGGTGACTATGTTATGGACATTGGGGAGGGTATGGGCTATGGTGAGCGCCATGAAGTGTGTAAGACTGATGATTCACAGACCTGTACCACTGGGGCAAATTATACATTATGTGTTAATAAAAATAATTAAAAATTTAAAAAGAATGTAGCATTGCTTTTGGAAATTTAATTCCTGTTCATAGAACTTCTGGCAAAAATATTCACATAAGTTTTGATGAAAAGTTTCAAAAATTTGTATCATTATTTTTTTTCATTATTGCTTTCTATTTTATAGATTCATTTGCATCACAATATCCCAAGCCAAGTAGATCTGATGATGAGAATCCAATAGCATATAAATTTAATAAAATAACACTTCCACCTCACGATATCCAATAAAATCTTAATTTATTTTAAAATGTCTCCACTTCTTTATTCACACATATGAAAGTGCAATGAATTAGAACAATCCAAGGGTTTGATAACAAGCAATAAACCAGCTTTTGTAGGAATATTTTTCAGAAACAAATATGAATAAAACTAAATTATTTGAAAGCAATAGATACTCTAAAGAATTAAGATGATTTACACCATTTAAGCAAAATAACAATATGAGTTTTGAAAAGTAAATGACTACACCCTGAATATAAATTTTCTTTTTAAAAATGTTTGTTCAGAGAAACATTTGACATTTTTATTAATTTACGATCCTTCAGTTCAAAGTTTTCAAAATAACACTGCATCAAGGAAACTTTAAATAGAAAGATATATCAGAAATGCTGCATAGTCATAAATTTATCTCTGAATTGATATTTTTTATCATATTCACCAGCAGAAAGAATGCTTTAAAGTTTTATTTTGACACTATCACTATTTAAGGCCAAACTATAAATTCTAAATAATTGTCTTCAAAGTTTCAAGCTTAAAACCATTTTCCAAGCTTCATAACATCATTATGTTTTCCACGTTAGTGTTGTTCTATGTGATATTTCCATTATTTTATTCCTTTTTGCATTCTTCTCTGCATAGTTATTAATTTATCTATTTATTATTTTATTGCAGAATTTACTTCAGAATATTGAAGAATTTTAACTTCTAATCCCTTTTATTTAGTTTTTCAAAGAGTTTATTTATTTATTTATTTATTTGTGTGTGTGTGTGTGTGTGTGTGTGTGTGTGTGTGTGAGAGAGAGAGAGAGAGAAAAAGAGTGAGCACAAGGGGAGGGAGTAGAAACACTGTTTTCTAAAACACTGAGGCAGCAGATTTAGGGACCTCTGTTGTATTACTCTCATATAGGAGTTTGTATAATTAGAGGCTTTTGAACTTTGTTATCCAGAGATTTCTGGGCCCTTACTTTATGACATAATTTTCTATTGTCTTTCTGAATATTTTGTAGGAAAAAAAAAACTAATTGAATTAATCAGAGTATTAGGTAAACATATTTTTATCTAATCATATTAATCTCCCAAGTTAAGAAAAGAGGATAGTTAGCACCTTAATTCTAATTTCTCATATTACAAAGACACAAAGAGAAATTAATCTCTCATAGAACACACGCACAAAAATGCACTCTAAATTATAGGCACAACCACTAAGTTAATTTGACATGATTATTTGTTTCAATAGCAATAAAATGAAAATAAAACTTGAGAATATTGCAAGGGAAAAAAAGAAAACCAAAATGAATTGCCTTAAGTAAATAAAAATATGCTTAATACAAAATAAAATATCATGTGATCTCTGATTTCACACTTATCTTCCTCATAGAGCTTAAAGTTTCCTCACATAGCTAAATAAGTATTCTTTTTGTGAAGTATCCTTTAGTTTTTACACAGAAGTTACAGAGATAACAGTATATCATAAAATAAGATTCTAAAGCCAAAATAGCGGATCACTAAATCTCTGACAAGGGCTGTATTCTCAAACCAACTTAGGCTCAAGAATCCTTTCTTGGTCATCAGCTCCGGACCTCACCCCACCAAACCTCACCTATGTTCTAGAAGTTCATCATTTGGCATCCAACGTGGGGCTGTGAGTCTTTACATTTGAACTCTGAGCTTGGGTGCAAAATTGGACACCATTGGAAACATGGTTATTTTACCAAGGCTTTGACTGGAATGCCCTATTTGAGGAAGATAAAAAGAAAGACTCAGATATGACCAGAGACAGCTTTAAGGAACTAAGGTTGCCTTTTTGAAACCTGGAGCCATAAAGCCCCTTGGAACTGTTGGCCTGATACCTTGCTTACAGAGTTCCCAGCAGCCTCACCAGTTCTCTGTCCAGAAAACCTTGGACACTTTGGTACCCGCAGAGTCTCAGCTTTGCCTCTTCAGTCAAGGAGTATGCAGGGATTTGCCTGTGTGTCATCCTCACATGTCACCTAAAGTCATTCTCAAGGTGGTATGGTATGGGAAAACACACCATTGAAATATATGACCAAACTGACTAATCTTCCCTGATGAGAGGTACTTCTTAAAAGGAGCATCTTTCAAGAGCTGTGTGACTGACTAGCTCATAGCTAATGTTGTGGTAGAAGTCTGTAACATGTAACAGCTACTGATCAACTGGCAGCAAAATTCTTCAAACTTCTGGGAGTAGCAGTTGATGGCCAGGAAGTAGGAGGAGGTGCCTTTGCAACCTGTACCCTAAAGTGAGCTGATTACCTACCAAAGAATTCCGATCACCCATGAAAACAGCCTGAGATCAGAATTATACACGTTGGGTCTCTACAGGGGCAGAAGACGCCAGTGGGCAGATAAAGCAGAGTGGGAACTTCGGACTGATATGGGAAGATAAACAAAAGGGGGAGGGAGCCACCAGAGGCAACCGATTGGAAAGTAATACCCCAATCCGAGAGTGCCCTGCATCTGGGGACCAGCATTAACTTGGAGTCTGCTTGAAAGCACTCAAAGACAGCAAAGGATGGGGGGGGGGGAATTGCGGGAATCGGGGCGGCTAGGGACGGGGGCTTAAGTCCCTGGTCCCAGAACAGCCTCCCCTGGCGCTGAGCCTGAGAGAGTGCAGCGGAGAAACCACATCTTGGTCCTGAGCCGCCAGTGCGCCCGAGATTGTGTGGGGTCCAGCTCCTGTGAGGGGTCGGAAGCCTCGCCAGAAGGCAGAGGCTCCAGAGCCAGAGGGCAGGTGCTACAGAGCCTGAGACGTGCCCCCCATCCCCCTCCCCGTGCTCTTAGACACGTGCCATCCCACCAGAGTCTGAGACGCGCGCACCCGTACCCCACACACTCCCCTGAGAGAGGTGCGTGCCAGCCCGGCGCTCTTAGACCCAGAAAGACCAGGCACTCCCAGCCCGGGGCCAGCGGGAAAATCTCAGTGTGCGATCGCTGCTTGGAACCTCTCTGGAAGTCTGGAGCTGCCCAGACAGCCGCCACTGCCATGGTTTTGGGTACAAACAGAAGATCCTGCGTCCCCAGGGACCACGACTCGGAACCTGCTCTGCCAGCGGCCAAGGGGGAATTTATTTGGGCTCTGCAGCCAGACTGAGGCTTCTCTCTCAGAGGGAGGTCAGGGTGCACTTTGCTTTCCTCTAAACCTACAAAAACCATCAAAAGCGGTCAAGGCAAGGAAAAAAAAAAAAGTGAACAAACATAAAAACCTCCAGAGAACAAAAGCCTGAAAAAACCGGTTTCCTCAGAGCTCCCCCCGCCTTGAGGGGGGCAGGAAGACTTAACTCTAGAAACAGCATTGACTGAAAACCCACGCGGTAGGCCCCTCCGCCAGAAAACCAACCAGGAAAGAAAAAAGAAAAAAAAAAGAAAAAAGAAAAGACAAGAGAACAACCACCACTACTTCATAGGACAACTTTTATTTTTAACTATTCTGGTTCATTTTTTTTTAAATATACATAATTTTTTAACCATTTACCATCACAGTGAGATGTCCAGTACATCACATTCCATAATAACTTTCTAACCTGAACTTTTTGATTTATACACCTGTGTTTTTCTATTGCATTTCTATCTTCTTTATTATTTTTTAAAAGTTTACTTTAGTTTAGTCTAGTTTATTCCTTTTTTATTTTTATTTTCTAATATTCATATAGAGTTAAGCTTCAAGGTAATCCCCTTTCCCCAATCAATGCTACCCCTATAGGTAAACCAATTTTTAACCCCCCTTTATCTTAGGAAAGTTGAGTCCTTTAACAAAGATATCAAGACACATCCAGGAAGAATCAAAACAACCTTCCTCGCCCACACTGAGAATTTATTACCACTCTCCCATCTTTTTCTTCCACTAGTGTTTCTGTGTTTTTGTGTTTGTCCTGATAGTATATAAATCTTATACTTGGGGTTCTTTTTGACGAGGTTCTTCCTTTATTTGCATATATATATATATATATATATATATATATATATATATATATATTTTTTTTTTTTTTTTTCGGTCTTGTCATATACTTTTATCAGTCTCTTTGTTTGTCTGTTTTTGTTTGTATACTTCCTAAATCTTACCTTGGGGCCCATTTGGGCTGAACTTTCTCTTTTATCTTCCCTTTTTTTCCTGTCTTTCTCTCTCTCTCTCCTTTTTTCTTTTTCTTTTCTTTTTTCTCTCGTTTGGATGGGAAATCCTGATTGCTCAAAAGCATTCCAGGGTGCACCTTGACTGCACCACTGTCGATACATCCAGCTACATCTGTTCAGTCATCTCTCACCGAAATGACTAGGAGGAGGAATGCCCAATAGAAGAAAAATAGAGGATGGCCTTCTGCAACAGAGCTAATGGCTATCAACATAGACAATATGTTGGAAAGAGAATTCAGGCTAACAATTATCCAGGCTAGGTTGGAGAAAGCCATGGATGACCAAACAGAATTGATTAGGGCCGAACTGAAAGCGACCAGGGAAGATGTTCACAATGTTAGGGCTGAGCTGAAAGCTACCAGGGAAGAGGTTCACAAAGCTCTCAATGAGTTCCAATATAATCTAAATTCTCTCAAAGCTAGGGTAACTGAGACAGAAGATAGAATTAGTGATCTGGAGGACAAACAAATAGAGAGAAAGGATCAGGAGGAAGCCTGGAACAAACAGCTTAGAAGCCACGAAAGCAGAATCAGGGAAATAAATGATGTCATGGAATGTTCCAACGTCAGAATTATTGGAATCCCTGAAGGGGAGGAGAAAGAAAGAAGTCTAGAAGACATAGTGGAACAAGTTCTTCATGAAAATTTTCCCAATCTCGCGAATGGAACCAGTGTTCATGTACTAAAGGCTGAACGGTCTCCACCCAAGATTATAGATTCCAGAAAAACATCAAGGCACCTGATAGTCAAATTAAGGAATTGTAATTGTAGATATAATCTCTTGAAAGCCGCTAGGACAAAGAGGCTCCTTACTTACAGAGGAAAGCCCATCAGAATAACGTCAGACCTGTCCACAGAGACCTGGCAAGCCAGAAAGGGCTGGCAAGATATATTCAGGGCACTAAATGAGAAAAACATGCAGCCAAGAAAACTTTATCCAGCAAGACTGACATTCAAAATGGATGGAGAGATAAAGAGTTTCCAAGACCGGCAAGGCTTAAAAGACTATGCAATCACCAAGCCGACACTGCAGGAAATATTAAGGGGGTACTATAAAAGAAGAAAAATCTTGAGAATAGCATTGAACAGAAACATAGAGATAATCTACAGAAAGAAAGACTTCAAAGGTAACACGATGTCAATAAAAACATATCTATCGGGCGCCTGGGTGGCTCAGTGGGTTAAGCCGCTGCCTTCGGCTCAGGTCATGATCTCAGGGTCCTGGGATCAAGTCCCACATCGGGCTTTCTGCTCAGCGGGGAGCCTGCTTCCCCCTCTCTCTCTCTCTCTGCCTGCCTCTCTGTCTACTTGTGATCTCTCTCTGTCAAATAAATAAATTAAAAAAAAAAACATATCTATCAATAATCACTCTCAATGTGAATGGCCTAAATGTGCCCATAACATGATAAAGGGCTGCAGATTGGATAAAACAACAGGTCCCATCCATATGTTGTCTACAAGAGACCCATTTTGAACCTAAAGATACACCCAGACTGAAAGTGAAGGGATGGAGAAGCATCTTTCATGCCAGTGGGCCTCAAAAGAAGGCCGGGGTAGCAATTCTCATATCAGACAAATTAGATTTTAAACTAAAGACTGTAGTCAGAGATACAGAAGGACACTACATAATTCTTAAAGGGGCTATCCACCAAGATGATCTAACAATTGTAAATATCTATGCCCCCAATATGGGAGCAGCCAATTACATAAGAAAACTGTTAATCAAGATAAAGAGTCATATGATATGAATACATTAATAGTAGGAGATCTTACACGCCTCTCTCAGAAATAGACAGATCATTGAAGCAGAAAATCAATAAAGAAACAAGTGCATTGAATGACACAGTGGACCAGATGGAACTCATAGATATATACAGAATATTCCACCCTAAAACAACAGAATACTCATTCTTCTCAAGTGCACATGGAACCTTCTCCAGAATAGACCACGTACTGGGTCACAAATCAAGACTCAAATGATACCAAAAGACTGAGATTATTCCCTGCATATTCTCAGATCACAATGCTTTGAAACTGGAGCTCAATCACAAGGAAAAGTTCAGAAGGAACTCAAACACCTGGAAGCTAAAGGCCACCTTGCTTAAGAATGCTTGGATCAACCAGGAGATCAAAGAAGAACTGAAACAATTCATGGAAACCAATGAGAATGAAGACACTTCGGTCCAAAACCTATAGGATACAGCAAAGGCGGTCCTAAGGGGGAAATATATAGCCATCCAAGCCTCCCTCAAAAAAATTGAAAAATCCAGAATACACCAGCTGTCTCTACACCTTAAAGAACTGGAGAATCAGCAACAAATCAAACCAACTCCACACATAAGAAGGGAAATCATCAAGATTAGAGCAGAGATCAATGAGGTAGAAACCAGAGATACAGTAGAACATATCAATGAAACTAGAAGCTGGTTTTTTGAAAGAATCAATAAGATCGATAAACCATTGGCCACTCTAATCCAAAAGAAAAGAGAGAAAGCCCAAATTCATAAAATTATGAATGAAAAGGGAGAGATCACAACTAACACCAAGGAAGTAGAAACAATCAACAGAAGTTATTATCAACAGTTGTATGCCAATAAGCTAAGCAACCTAGATGAAATGGATGCATTCCTGGAAAACTATAAATTCCCAAATTGAACAAGGAAGAAATCGACAATCTGAATAGACCAATATCTAGTAACGAGATTGAAGCAGTGATCAAAAACCTCCCAAAAAACAAGAGCCCAGGACCTGATGGATTCCCTGGGGAATTCTACCAAACTTTCAAAGAAGAAATAACACTTATTCTCCTGAAGTTGTTTCAAAAAATTGAAGCAGAAGGAAAACTTCCAGACTCTTTCTATGAAGTCAGCATTACCCTGATCCCCAAACCAGGCAAAGACCCTACCAGAAAGGAGAATTTCAGACCAATATCACTGATGAATATGGATGCTAAGATTCTCAACAAGATCCTAGCAAATAGGATCCAACAGCACATTAAAAATATTACCTACCATGACCAGGTGGGATTCATTCCTGGGCTACAAGGATGGTTCAACATTCGCAAATCAATCAATGTGATAGAACAAATCAATAAGAGAAGAGAGAAGAACCACATGGTCCTCTCAATTGATGCAGAAAAAGCATTTGACAAAATCCAGCATCCGTTCCTGATTAAAACGCTTCAAAGTATAGGAATAGAGGGAACATTCCTGAACTTCATAAAATCTATCTATGAAAGACCCACAGCAAATATCATCCTCAATGGGAAAAAGCTTGCAGCCTTCCCGTTGAGATCAGGAACACGACAAGGATGCCCACTCTCACCACTCTTATTCAACATAGTATTAGAAGTCCTAGCAACAGCAATCAGACAACAAAGAGAAATAAAAGGTATCCAAATTGGCAGTGAAGAAGTCAAACTCTTTCTCTTCGCAGATGACATGATTCTTTATATGGAAAACCCAAAAGACTCCACCCCCAAACTACTAGAACTCATTCAACAATTCAGCAACGTGGCAGGATACAAAGTCAACGTACAGAAATCAGTGGCTTTCTTATACACTAACAATGAAAATACAGAAAGGGAAATTAGAGAATCGATTCCATTTACTATAGCACCAAGAACCATAAGATACCTGGGAATAAACCTAACCAAAGAGGTAAAGGAACTGTACTTGAGGAACTATAGAACACTCATGAAAGAAATTGAAAAAGACACAAAAAGATGGAAGACCATTCCATGCTCTTGGATCGGAAGAATAAACATTGTTAAAATGTCTATACTGCCTAGAGCAATCTATACTTTTAATGCCATTCCAATCAAAATTCCACCGGTATTCTTCAAAGAGCTAGAGCAAATAATCCTAAAATTTGTATGGAATCAGAAGAGACCCCGAATCACTAAGGAAATGTTGAAAAACAAAAATAAGGGCGCCTGAGTGGCTCAGTGGGTTAAGCCACTGCCTTCGGCTCAGGTCATGATCTCAGGGTCCTGGGATCGAGGCCCGCGTCGGGCTCTCTGCTCAGCAGGGAGCCTGCTTCCCTCTCTCTCTCTCTCTGCCTGCCTCTCCGTCTACTTGTGATCTCTCTCTGTCAAATAAATAAATAAAATCTTAAAAAAAAAAAAAAGAAAAAAAAAAGAAAAACAAAAATAAAACTGGGGGCATCACGTTACCTGATTTCAAGCTTTACTACAAAGCCGTGATCACCAAGACAGCATGGTACTGGCATAAAAACAGACACATAGGGGCGCCTGGGTGGCTCAGTGGGTTAAGCCGCTGCCTTCGGCTCAGGTCATGATCCCAGGGTCCTGGGATCGAGCCCCACATCGGGCTCTCTGCTCCGCAGGGAGCCTGCTTCCTCCCCTCTCTCTCTCTGCCTGCCTCTCTGCCTACTTGTGATCTCTCTCTGTCAAATAAATAAATAAAATCTTTAAAAAAAAAAAAAAAAACAGACACATAGACCAGTGGAACAGAGTAGAGAGCCCAGATATGGACCCTCAACTCTATGGTCAATTAATCTTCGACAAAACAGGAAAAAATATACAGTGGAAAAAAGACAGTATCTTCAATAAATGATGCTGGGAAAACTGGACAGCTATATGCAGAAGAATGAAACTCGACCATTCTCTCACACCGTACACAAAGATAAACTCAAAATGGATAAAAGATCTCAACATGAGACAGGAATCCATCAGAATCCTAGAGGAGAACATAGGTAGCAACCTCTTTGATATCAGCCACAGCAACTTCTTTCAAGATACATCTCCAAAGGCAAAGGAAACAAAAGCGAAGATGAACTTTTGGGACTTCATCAAGATCAAAAGCTTCTGCACAGCAAAGGAAACAGTCAAAAAAACAAAGAGGCAACCCACAGAATGGGAAAAGATATTTTCAAATGACAGTATAGTCAAAAGGTTGATATCCAGGATCTATAAAGAACTCCTCAAACTCAACACACACAAAACAGACAATCATATAAAAAAATGGGCAGAAGATATGAACAGACACTTCCCCAATGAAGACATACAAATGCCTATCAGACACATGAAAAAATATTCATCACTGTTAGCCATCAGGGAGATTCAAATTAAATCCACATTGAGATACCACCTTACACCCGTTAGAATGGCCAAAATTAGCAAGACAGGAAACAACATGTGTTGGAGAAGATGTGAAGAAAGGGAACCCTCTTACACTGTTGGTGGGAATGTAAGTTGGTGCAGCCACTTTGGAGAACACTGTGGAGATTCCTCAAGAAACTAAAAATAGAGCTTTCCTATGACCCTGCCATTGCACTACTGGGTATTTACCCCAAAGATACAGATGTAGTGAAAAGAAGGGCCATCTGTACCCAATGTTTATAGCAGCAATGGCCACAGTCGCCAAACTGTGGAAAGAACCAAGATACCCTTCAATGGACGAATGGATAAGGAAGATGTGGTCCATATACACTATGGAGTATTATGCCTCCATCAGAAAAGATGAATGCCCAACTTTTGTAGCAACATGGACGGAACTGGAAGAGATTATGCTGAGTGAAATAAGTCAAGCAGAGAAAGTCAATTATCATATGGTTTCACTTATTTGTGGAGCATAACAAATAGCATGGAGGACAAGGGGAGATGGAGAGGAGAAGGGAGCTGAGGGAAATTGGAAGGGGAGGTGAACCATGAGAGACTATGGACTCTGAAAAACAATCTGAGGATTTTGAAGGGGCGGGTGGTGGGAGGTTGGGGGATCCAGGTGGTGGGTATTAGAGAGGGCACGGATTGCATGGAGCACTGGGTGTGGTGCAAAAATAATGAATACTGTTACGCTGAAAAAATAAAAAAATTAAAAATAAAGATGTTAGAAAAAAAACAACTTAGCTGAGTAATTACTCATATTTTGGCTGCTCTAATACTATATGTACAAGTGTACACACTCTCTCTCTCTTTCACACAAATACATACACATACAACACATGCGTGCAATTTTATTTATTTATATATTTATTTATTTTAATTTATGTGAACTTTATGTGGATCTATTTTGTGTTGTGAAAATAAAATTTCTAAGTTTCTAAGACTGAACCTAAATATTAGATAAAGTGCATTCAATTAATTCAAATAACTGCATTCAAATAAATAAAATATGAAATTTTTGATGATTTTCCAGTCATTTCTGTACTGTCTTACAACACAGAATTTTTTTCTTTAAAAAGTTTGCATTATTTCTGAACTTAATTTTTGACTAAACCTTGTTGGTCTGATTAAGTCTCTTACATCTTTATAGAGGAGGTAAAATAAATCTAACATTTTTTTTTACAAAAAGTGGAATGAGACCATGAAAACTCTCTATTATTCATCCATTCAAAAATTGTTTGTTAGGAACATAGTCTGTAACAAGCAGAGTGAATGTCACTGCCAAAGAAATTTATTTTATTAACTTTAATACTTCAAAATAAAGCAAATGTGTGTTTGTATACTTTTGTTTCATTTTCCTAAGTAGAGAAAAAATAAAAGTAGAATGACTTGGCAAGGAAAATTCAGAAAATGTTAGTGGATGCAGTTAAGGTAAAAGTCTTGGTCAGTATAAATAGCATAAATGAAATCAGTATAAATAGCAGAAATGAAATAGCATAAATGAAATATAATTTAGGGATTTTGGCTGAGTACTATCCCACTCCTCCAACTCCAGTTCTCATCTCCTCACCTCTCATCTCATTTACAAATGAACAGCTGTCACAATAGCTTAAGAGGGGGAAAAAACAAACAAACAAATAAACAAACCTAAAGGAAAGGAAACTAAAATTTTGATCCTTACATTCTGAATAATGTTCGCACTATTTGAAGGTAAATTCTGAAGTTACCTTTTATAAATTTTTGATTCATTATAATCTTTGGTAACCAGAAACATTTTAGTGACCTTTGTTTTGAATATATTTGCATGAAATTTGGGGTGTCCTCAGTTCTGTCCCCAAACATAAATTAAGCTTTAGGAACCCAAAGTAAAATAATTATTCCTAATAGGCAGGATATTTCTTAGGACTCAGCCATTCACCTGATAGAAGATAATGTCCTGCATCTTCCATGACTGGAGCATCCTGTTGTAATTAAATCTCCAAACCCATGTCATCAGAGCTCTGCACACTGAATTCTACTTTTGTGAAAGACATGATAGAAAAAAGAGTAGATTGGTTCTTCTTTTTATAATTCTAATTACTGTGCGCTTGTACTTTTTCAGTAACAGGAATGCACTCTATTGATGATGGTATCTTCCATACTAAGATATCAATAAAAATTTGAACTTTTTTCTTTGCTTTATTTTCAACTGAAGTGTCCCCGAAACCTCCCATCTGACAATTTGCTTTGATAGAGAAAATATTGAATATTTTAGCCAAACTACAGATCTTTATATATTTGAAAATAACACCAATATCTCATCTTTCTCAAAGTAAAATGAGGTCTTTCAAATTCATTACATGATCATATTCTGAATTTTCATCAGGATCGATCTCAATTCTAAACTTTATGTCCCTATCAAAGTGTGATTCCCAGAACATTTCATATCAGATAAAATTATATTGAAAAACCAAATTAAAGTTAGCAGTTCCAAAATTTTGACTAATTAATTTGGATATTTTTCAACATTCTGACTGTATTTTGCTTATTTAAGCATCATAGAGTTTCCAAAGGCCTATGCAAATTGGCATGTGGATCAGAACACTAATTTTCAAGCCTAAATTTGAACTTCTATTGGATTATATTTACTTCAAAAAGAAGATGCTGTGGTTCTAGTCCTTCTTTAAAAGAAGGAAAATATTACAAATGTGCATATAAATCTGTTTATCTTGAGTGCTGCCTGCATTAGATATGACAGTCATGTTACTTCGCTGAACTTTTAATCATCTCACGGAGAATTGCTCAGTACATTCTGCATCTGTTAGTTTCAGAAATTCTAAATTGCTAACCCTGCTAATATGATTTGTCTTTATCTGTGTCTGCATCAATAAGAGACAAGTGGAAATCATGCCTGTTCTGAAGGAAAATAAGGGAATTTCATCATATTCTTATATTTCCCATCAGATATTACATTCTACTATAAATTCTGTAAGTTATGCAACTTAAAAATATATTTCATGTATTTTTCTGAAACATAAGTTTTGTAAACTATTTGTTAAATTTAAAAAATACACATTTTTTTTTCCTGGTGCAATCAAGTATTAATTTCAAAACCCGAGTTTTAAAGTGTTGTGAACTTGAAATCTTACAAATTTATCTTGAAGTGTCATGAATATATAATCTTATAAATAAAAAAACTGTGTACGATTGTAACTGAAACTTGTTGTTTAGTGAATTGGTGGAGACCATGCACTATTGTTCTTCCTCAGTTGCAATTAGGCAGACATAGCAGCACAATACACATTGTTCTCTCCCAGCCTGTTATCATCTCTCACCCAGACCAAGACCGTAGCTTTCTAACTGGTTTCCATGCTTCAAGGGTTGCTTCCAATTCCTTTACCTTTCTAAAGCATAAAGCTAATATGTCATTTCCTCACTTAAAATGAGTCCGTGATTTCCTATCTCCTAGAAGTCAATGTCCTAGCATTCTGCTAGAATGCCTAGCATTCTGTCTGAAGTGTGACAGGACAACGTTTTTGTGCACATTTACAGTTCATCTAACAAGATGGGCCAAGCTACCTTTGATTGAATCATTCCTTGTATCCCACGATGCTAACCTGAAATAAGAAGGCCATTTCCATCAGTTAAAATGCATCCTGTTGCCTACCTGTTCTTTCACATTTAATTTCAATATCCTCATCTTCTCTCTCCCTGCCTGTTTCCCTCTTTTCTTCCCTCCCTATATTCCTCTGTTCCTCTCAGTCTCTCTCTGCGTATAAATACATATATGTACATATTTATACACATATATGTGCAAATACACACACAAGACAGAGGGAGAGAGATCATTTTCCATAGGTATTTGTTAAATAGCACATATTCTGGTCTTATTCAGAATCACTCCCTTTTTAGAATACAAAATCTGTATTTTCAAAACAAATCTATCCATGTCTCTGAAATTCAAAGATTTTCCAACATTTTCATGAAAATTATTAAGTTGGAATGCACAGCAAGTGCTTTGCAGTGTATTCATTCCCTAGTATTCTTCTGGTCTTCTCTTTTACTTGTCATTAACTCCTGTTGTAGCTACATTTGCTTTATTTTATTTCAAAATGCTTAGGGTGAATATTTGTTCCATTTGCAATTAAATTCTTACTTTCCACCTGTTTTGTCATATTGCATGGTATAACATCTGACCTGAATATATTATTTTTGAATGAAAAACAGTCATTACTAGTTGCTTAAAAAAATAATCTGAGATGGGTTTAATAAGCTTGTACTTCATACCACCAGTCTCTGCTCTAACCCTGTCTAGTATTATGTGCATATGTAGGGAGAAGAGGCCTCATTTTAATATATTTACATCCTAAAGACCACCAAAGAGGACTCATCTCATTTTTTTTTCTCAGAACTGTTAAGTACAATATAGATAGAATATACAATATTTCTCTTTTACCTCCTGGCCAAATAGAATGAGTTTGCAGCAAATGGCTAGGACCAACTCCTCTTCTCAAATTGTGGTGGAAGTATTTGATGCAGTCACCCTTGCAGGCCACTTGGAATACTAACCAGCTGAGTCCTGGCCCCCACAGTATGTCACAGACTGTAGCATGCTGGAAACTGTGTGGTAGCCAGTTGGTGTCCTCAGTGGGAAACATGGAAAATTACGAGTTTGATAAACTTGCTATTCCTTCAAGAAATGGACAGTATTAAATACTGCTGTAGAGGGCAGAAACGGAAGTCTGATTATTCTTATTCCATACATATAAATATGCACATCATATAATCTAAACTATTTTATTGTTAGTAATTCATTGTAAACTTAACAATAAACCTTCTCAGTATTGAGCCAAATAGAAAAAAGTACATATTTAATGAAAAGTAATTATTGAATTTACATTTTTTAGAAAGTTAATGATAAAGATGTGATGAATACAAATTATTTGTCAAAATTTACCATCCAACTGGAGCACCTGGGTGGCTCATTCAGTTAAACATTTACCATCCAACTATGAGTTATAGTGCTATCACTGATAACATGAATACTAGAAGAAAACAGAGTTAAAGAAAAATCAGCATCTGCATAAAGATATGACAACATTTTCAGTTGTATGAAGTGTGCACATTCACATACACAAATAATAAAAAAAAACATTGGGAGGGAGACAAACCATAAGAGACTCTTAATCTCACAAAACAAACTGAGGATTATTGGGGGGTGGGGGGGGAAGAACAGGAACAGGGTGGTTGGTTATGGACATTGGGGAGGGTATGGGCTATGGTGGGTGCTATGAAATGTGTAACCTGATGATTCACAGACCTGTACCCCTGGGGCAAATAATATATTATATGTTAATAAAAATAATTTAAAAATTAAAAAAACATATATATATATATATAACTGTGTCTATATATATTATAGTGATTATAGCTTTTCATTAGGTCATGATCACTCTTAAATTAATTTCACTAATTAAATTAATTTCACTAAATTCTAAGACAAGTTTTTGTGGTATATTTAATAAGCATATGAAATTAAAGTGCAATTTCATTTTTTTACAATTACTAAATTTAATTATTAAATTAAATCGCATAATTTAATTACAATGTTAATTTTAACTAACTCATGCCAAAAAAAAAAAAAGTTAAAGAATAAGAGGAATGTGATCTGGAGAAATTCTGAATTTTCTTAGAATCATACTAAAGAGACAAAGTTCAGAGGTAATAGTTATTTAGCTCTCCACTATAAAGCAGTTCATAATTTCAGAAAAGGCCATTGTGCCTACATCATTATTATTTGACATCTAAATATCACCCAACAATATTT
The DNA here is from genome assembly GCF_902655055.1 of Lutra lutra. Classification (NCBI taxonomy): domain Eukaryota; kingdom Metazoa; phylum Chordata; class Mammalia; order Carnivora; family Mustelidae; genus Lutra; species Lutra lutra. The sequence continues at coordinate 193,757,115 of NC_062279.1, forward strand.
TGCCCTTTGGCAGATGTCATAAAATGTAGGTATTCCCATGATTTAATTTTAGAGAGTCAATTTAAAGTACCAAACACACTGAGAAAAATTGATGGAATGTACAGTCTTAAATACCACAGGAAATCATAGATGGACATAATATTCTTTAACTAAATAATTTAAATATGCATTGTAAAAATATCTAGGGTCTAAGTAAGAGAGATGATGCTTCTTTTTTGTTTTTGTTTTTTTAAGATTTTATTTATTTATTTGACACAGAGCTAGAGATACCACAGTTAAGCAGAGTGGCAGGCAGAGGGAGAAGTAGACTCCCACTGAGCAGAAAGCCCTATGCAGGACTTCATCCCAGGATTCCAAGACTGCGACCTGGGCCTGAGATGCTTAACTGGCTGAGCCACCCAGGCCCTGAGATGATGCTTGTTTGGACAAATCATATCTCAGTCAAATATATAAAAGCATCAACAAAGTACAGAATCACAAAAGAATTAAGAACAAAAGACTGTCTTTCTGTGACTAAGATTCACTGATGGGTATGACAGTCTGAGCATTCTGCCACGCTCTGTTATGGATTTGAAAAGCCTAATATGAATGTTTTTAGATAATTTTACAAGTAAATCATCTAATTACCTGCAACTATATCTTCATGATGTCAAAGCAAAGGAACACAAAAATTAATTATTTGATTATATAAAACATCTTATTTGATATTCTTTATTATCTTTGTATAAGGAAAACTGCATGAATAAATGCAGATTTGGAAGAAGACTTTACTGTTCTTAAATCAAATAAGCTCAATGTTCTTGCTTTGCCATTCTTTAGTTTCTTAGCCTTTAACAGGTTTCACTTATGAATTAGCAGCCCAAATTTTGACCCTTAGTTAATTCATAATTATTATATGAATTTCAAATAACGGTAGTACTCATTTATTCTAACCACTTTTTAAACCTTGCATTTATGTATAAAATGGCATGTCATAACTGACATTTAATATAATGCCACTTAAAGACTTGAGTGTTTTTTTTTTTAAGATTTTATTTATTTATTTGACAGAGAGATCACAAGTAGGCAGAGAGGCAGCCAGAGAGAGAGGGGAAAGTAGGCTCTCCTCTGAGGAGAGAGCCTGATGCGGGGCTCAATCCCAAAACCCTAAGACCATGACCTGAGCCAAAGACAGATGCTTAACCCACTGAGCCACCCAGGTGCCCCAAGACTTGAGTGTTTTGATAAAGTCTCTAGTTTATTTTATAAAGATATGTAGAGATATGTACATAAGATACCTAACCATTTCAGGAAATTATATAATATCTCAATACCTTAGGTTACTACCTTATCATAAAATTCTGAAATATCAAACCAAATTTAAGGGAATCATAGGTCTTACCCTATACCAAATTTCGCTAAATTTTTTTTAAAGATTATTTATTTATTTATTTATTTGACAGAGAGAGATCACAAGTAGACAGAGAGGCAGGCAGAGAGAGAGAGAGAGGGAAGCAGGCTCCCTGCTGAGCAGAGAGCCCGATGCGGGACTCGATCCCAGGACCCTGAGATCATGACCTGAGCCGAAGGCAGCGGCTTAACCCACTGAGCCACCCAGGCGCCCCACGCTAAATTTTTTTTTTAATGTTTTATTTATTTATTTATTTAAGAAAGAGAGAGATTACGAGTGGTGAGGAGAAGCAGAGGAAGAGAGAGAAAATCTGAAGCAGACTTCATGCTGAGTGTGGAGCCCTATGTGGGATTTCATCTCAGAATCCTGAGATCATGATCTGAGCCAATACCAAGAGCCAGGCACTTAATCAACTGTGCCACAAAGGCACTCAAAATTTTACTAATTATTTTAAGAATAAAACAAGATATAGGCACAAACATAGTGTTTCTTTCTAAATGGGTTTAATCCTTCAGATAAAGCTTCTTAACTGTCCCATTCTCCCACACTAAGAACTGTTTTATTTTCAAAGTGACACTAACTTTTACCTATGTGTAAGGAACATGATTTTCAGACATTTCCAAATACCATTCCTCTGGAAAGAATACCAGGGCTCCTTGGAGAAATGAATGACTTCTGCTGGGGCAGAAAATTTCCAGGTTGAACCTGGGACATATTGTACCCAACGGTAAGGAAATTCTCAAAGACCAAGTCCAATGTACACAGACATTAACTTGAAGAGATTTCCACTTAACAAATCTAGAACAATTTGACAATCAACGTAGCAATTATAGAATGTAATTCACTGAATAAAACAGGATTCCATGGATTCTTACTGATAGAAATCAACAAATAAAGAAATCAAGAAATAAATGGAAGAGGAATAAAAGCTCCTTTTTTGCAGATAAATAACACTCCATAAATATAGAAGTGATTAGGCAAAGAGGATTCCACTGTAAGACTGATAATTGTCATGCAGGTGACTGATTTCTTCTGGACTCATTAACAGTTTATATTAAAGCTGTTGCGTGGAAGCTTGATGAGTAAGAGATACAGGTATAGTCTCAAAATATCTTTCTACCAAATATTTAATACAAGCAAGAAAAAATGGCGGCTTTATGGTTGAGAAACTTGGCAGAAACTGCAACATCAGTCTAGGGATAAGTCAACATTGTTTATCCCCTAATTTGATGTACTCAGCAGAACATACTATCATTGACTGATGTTGCATTCTTGCCAGGAAAGCATGGGCTGAGTCTGAACAAGACTAAGTATCATCCTACAAAGAAAATTATTTCAAAATAAATTGTGAATGAAGGATAATCAAAATTTTATCATTAAAGAATTATTGGAAGGGCATGTTGGGACATATTTTGTAATATATGTATTTGTATTTTTTAAGTAGTTTGATCCATTAAAATAAAAATAATGAAATTCCAACTGAAAATCTATAATTAATTAGTGCAGCCTTATTTTTTTAGAGAAATTTTAAATTAAAAGCAAAATTGAACAGAAAATACAGAGTTCCCATATACCCCTTACCCTACACATGCAAAACTCTCTGCTATAATATCTTATACCAGACTGGGACATTTGTTATAACTGATGATACTAAGTTGGGCCCTCTGTCATCCAAAGTCCACAGTTAACCTTAGGACTTGTTCTTGTTATTGCACATACTATGAATTTGGATAAATATATAGTGACATGTATCAACCATTATAGTATCATACAGAGCAGTTTCATTGACCTAAAAAATCCTTTGTGCACCACCTATTCATTCCTTCATCCCCACAATTTCTGACGATCACTGATCCTTGTAGTGTCTCCATAGTTTTACTTTTCCAGAATGTTATGTAATAGAATCACATAATAAGTAAATTTGTCAGATTGACTTATTTCACTTAGTGCTTAAGTCTCCTCCTTTGTGTCATTTTATTTAGTGCTGAGTAATATTTATTGTTTTGCTGTATCATAATTTAATCCATTCACCAAATTAAGGACATCTTATTTGTTTCCAGGATTTACTAATTATGAATAAAACTGCTATATGCATTCATGTGAACATTTTCAGGTGGACATAAGTTTTCAAATCTTTGGATAAGTACGAAGGAGTGTGATTGCTGGATGACAGAGCAAGAGATGGTTTAGTTTTATATATAGAAAGTATATCTAGGTTTAGTTCATGAAGAATTGCCAACTGTTGTTCATAATGACTGCACTACCTCACATTCCCAACAGCAATGAATTCCTGATGCTTCACATCAGTATTTGGTGCAGTTACTGTTCTCAGCTTTGGCTGTTTTAATATAGTCGTATATCATTATTTTAGTTTCCATATCCTTGATGATATATGATACACACTATATTTTCATATGATTATTTGCCATCTGTATATCTCATTTGGTGATGTGATCTGTTAAGGTCTTTGACCCACTTTTTAGTCAGTTAGTTTGTTTTCTCATTGTTGAATTCTAAGTTCTTTATATATTTTGAATATCAGATCTTTATCAGATATGTTCTCTACAAATATGTTCTCCCAGTCTATGGCATGTCTTGATCTCTTGACAGTGTTCTGCAGAGTAGAAGTTTTTAATTTTAATTAAGTCAACCTTATCAGTTATTTTATGGTTTGTGCCTTAGGTATGTTATCTAAAAGACCATCATCATATAGTCATTACATATTTTCTCCTATGTTATCTTCAAGGAGGTTTATAATGCTGTTTTACATTTAGGTCTATGAATTTTTTTAAAGATTTATTTATTTGAGAGAGAGAGAACAAGGGTGAGGGGCAGAGGGCGAGGGAGAGAGACAATTTTAAACAGACAGAGAGTGGAGCCCGACATTGGGCTTGATCTTACCACACTGAGATCGTGACTTGAGCTGAAATCAAGAGTCAGACACTCAACTGCCACCCAGGTGCCCCAGTTCTATGAATAATTTTGAGTTAATTTTTGTGAAGAATGTAAGGTCTGCATCTAAATTCAGGTTTTTTTGCCTGTGGATGTCCACTTCTTCCATTATTGTTATTTGAAAATACTATATTTTCATCATTATATTGCCTTTTCTCTTTTGTCAAAAATTGGTTGTCTATATTTATATGGGTCCCTTTCTGGGCTTTAAATTATTTTACATTGATCTGTTTGTCTACTTTTTCCATTAATACTTCTCTCTCTTGGTTATTACAGCTTTATAGTAAGTCTTGAAGTTGGGTAATGTCACTCTTCCAACTTTGTTCTTCTCTTTCAATAATATGTTGGCTATTTTTTTTTTTTTTTTGCCTCTTCATATGAACTTTAGAATCAGCTTGTTGATATTCATAAAATAATTTGCTGGGATTTTGATCAAGATTGCACTGAATCTATGAATTAATTGGGGAAGAACTGACATCTTGACAATACCAAGTCTTCCTATTCATGAAGACTATCACAGAATAGCTCTCTATTTATTCAGTACTTCTTTGATTTCTTTCATCAGATTTTTGTAGTATAGATATTATGCCACTTTTGTTAGTGTCATCCTTAAGCATTTTATTTTTTGACTGCTAATGTAAATGGTAATGTTTCAAATTTTAAAGTGCATGAAGGTGATTGACTTTTGTAAATTAACTTTGTACCCTGCAACCTTGCTATAATTACTTTGTTAGTTCCAGAACTTAGTGTTTTTTGTTTTTTGTTGTTTTTTTCTTGTTTTGTTTTTTTGTTTTTTGTTTTTGTTTTTTTTTTTTGGTCTATTAGTTTGGATTTTCTGTACTGACAAACATGTCAATTGTGAACAAAGACAATTTTATTTCTTCCTTATTTATCTGTATACTTTTATTTCCCTTTCTTGTTTTATTGCATTAGACAATACATTGTTGAGAAGCAGTGGTGAGAGGGGACATCTTTGTCTTATTCCTGATCTTAGTGGGAAAGCTTTGAGTTCTAACCATTAAGTATGATGTTAGCGATAGTTTTCTTTGAGGATATTCTTTTCCATTTTGAAGAAGTTCTCATCAATACCTAGTTTACTCACAGTTTTTTATCATGAATGAGTATTAGATTTTGTCAATTTTTTTCTATGTGTTTTGACATACTGATGTGATTTTTCTTTTTTAGCCCATTGATATGATAGACTGGTTCTCAAACGCTGAACAAACTTTATAATACCTGGGATAAATCCCACTTGGCTATGATGTATAATTCTTTTTATACACTGTTGGATTTAATTTGTTAATAGTTTGTTGAGTATTTGTCTATATATGTTCATTCAGATTTCAGTCTGTAGTTTTGTTTTTGTTTTCATTTTCTTATAATGTCTTTGTCTGATTTTGATACTAGAGTAATGCTGACCTTATAGAATGAGTTAGAAAGTATTCCTTCTGTTTCTTTCTTTTGAAAATTATTGTAGAGTGTTAGTATAAATTTACCTTAGATGTTTTTCAGGATTCCCCATTGAACTCACACAGATCTGTTGCTTTCAGTTTGGGAAGGTAACTACTGATTCAATTTATTTAACAGATATAGACTATTCAGATTTTCATTCTTCTTCTGTGAGTTTTGGCAGTTTGTGTCTTTCAAGGAACTGTTCCATTTCATCTAGTTTATCAAATTTGTGGGCATAGTGTTTATTATCATTTTAGTGTTATGGAACGGAAACTTTAGTTATATAACCTCTATTATTTTTTTATATTAGTATTTTGTGTCCTCTTTTTTTCTTAAACCTATTTTGATTTTTTACAAGGATTATGCATTATAGAATCCTAACATAGCTTTAAGTTCAATATATTTTTAAATTCACAAAATTTTAAAATAGTCTGGTTGATTGAAATTGCTTCCTTTCCATTTTGTAAATGTGAGAACTTGGGCAATTATTAATTTCTCTTTGGTTCAGTTTTATCATATGTAATTTGCAGTTAATGATCAAAATTAGCTTTCTGGGTTAGAATGATGATAGATGAAATAAGAGTACTAGGAAAATGGTTCTGAATATTAGTATTACTACAGTCATTATTTTGATTTGACAAAATAGTATCATTTGCTATTCTGAATTATTGTATTAAATAACAATATGTGGAATTTAAAAGGAAATCAAAGGTATTAAACTGCTTAATTAATTTTAAAATAGTTTTCACTATGTCAATAAATAAAAATACCAAAATTAAAAAAAATTCATGACCTTACAAACAATGTAAATTTTTTCTGTACTTATTAAAGAATGATTAATGTCTATGAGCTATAAAAACCCCAAAGAGTTGTATTTTTTTAAGTGGGGCTTCTATAAATTCAGTATTAATGAACTATCCTTACCATAATCTTCTTATTGGTCTTTTACTAATCAAAACTACACTTGGGGTGCCTGGGTGGCTCCGTCATTAAGTGTCTGCCTCTGGGTTATGTCATGATCCCAGGGTCCTGGAATAAAGCCCAGCTTTGGCTCCCTGCTCAGCAGGGAGATTTTTTCTCCCTCTCCCATCCCCTGCTTGTATTCTCTCTCTTGCTATCTCTCTCTCTCTGTCAAATAAACAAATACAATCTTAAAAAAAATACACTTAAAGATATAAACATGCATATACATATACACACACAAACACACGATAAAAGGAAGGAATTTCACTCATAGAATATATACTAAAACTGCTTTTGTGCATAATTTTATTCAAGTGGGAAAATTGGTATTTTCTACACAACTAAAAGTTACAGAAAATCAACCAGCTTCATGTCTTGTGTCAGAAATTCATTATCTCTGCTGGTCATTTCTTCTAATAATATTGTTTTTGTTTTTGTTTTTTCTATTTCATTCATTCTTTTATTCCTTGGGATCTCTTTCCTGGGATTTGTTTTATTTTTTATTAACACATTATGTATTATTAGCCCCAGGGGAACAGGTCTGTGAATCTCCAGGTTTACACATTTCACAGCACTTACCATAGCACATACCCTCCCCAATGTCCATAACCCAATCACCCTTTCCCTCCCCCTTTCCCCTCAGCAACCCTCAGTTTGTTTGTGAGATTAAGAGTCTCTTATGATTTGTCTCCCTCCCAATACCAACTTGTCTTCTAATAATATTGTATTTTTAAGCTATTTTCTTAAACTAGGCACAAGAAACTATAAAATGTACTTTTTTCAAAAGTCTTCATTAATAAATAACCTAGGTAACATGAAGAAGAGGAATATTTTGAATTTAGTAGCTAATAAAAATTAGTTTGTTTTTTATATAAAGTTAATTAGTAACAGTCCATAAAAATAACTAATTCTCCAGAGTAAGAAAGATATTTGGTGTTAAGCCTTCATTTGCCTTTTTATGACAAGACATTTTGGATTCTTAACTGTCTTCATTGAAGCAATACATTAATAAATGTAAAATAATAGAAAGCATAGAAATTTTGTATTAAAAAGTAGAGATTAAAATTGCCCTCAAAACTTAAAATTAAATAATTCTACAACCAGATAATTTTCCTCCTTGCAATCAGGTTTTGATTTGCTCTGGTAAATAAAAATATTTAGAGATGCACAACAATATCTAAACAGCTACCATGTGTGCTAATGTGACACAGAATTCTCTCAACTAATTTTAGCCCACCACAATAAGAATGAGGCAAAAGTCAAAACACAGAAACAAGAAGTGTAGGAAGAAAATGAAGAAGAAAAGATGGGAGAAAAAAATTAAAAAGGAGAGAGAAAAAGCAGAAGACAAAAAAGGAGAAAGTAGAAATTTGAAAAGGAGGAAGAAGTAGAGGTAAAGAAGTAGAGCATATGAAAAAGAAGATGAAGAGATGAAGATGAGAAGTAAGAGTAAGAAAGAAGAAGAGGATGGAGTGGAAGACGATAAAATGGAGAAGAAAGAAAAGGAAAACAAATATATATCAGAAAAAAGAAGGATGGGTAGGAGGGATTAAATAAAAGAAGGATCTGTAGGAGGGATAAAAAAATAATACAGAAAGAGGAATTAGTAAAAAAATACACAAAATAAAATTTAAAAACATATTTTGTAATATATGTTAACATTACCATAAGAATAAGAAAGCTAAAAAACTCAAAACACAGAGCACTACATTTTTTATTGAATAAAATCAAAACTCTGAAAAATTATTTGGAAATACTTGCTTCTGTCTTGCTATCCAATCTTTTCAGTTTATTTTTAATTCATTTACTATTATCTCATTGATAAACAAATCACAATAAATTTGTATGTAGTAGTATTGCATGGTCTTAAAATTATCCCATACCTTTGAAATTATGCATTTCTCCTTTGATTTATAGTGTCCTTTCATTTTATTCATTGAATATGCCACAATAGGTTTTGTCCTTTTCAAAGAGCCAGATTTTGCTTTAGTAACCCATTCTACTTTTTTTTTAACCTTTCATAAATTGAAATAATTAGACTTAAAGGAGAGAGCAAAGATAGTATATCCTTGGGTGTGCATGCCTCACCAAACTTCCTCTAAGATTAGCATTTTATTTTATTTTTTTTATTTTTTTTTAAAGATTTTATTTATTTATTTGTCAGAGAGAGAGGGAGAGAGAGCGAGCACAGGCAAACAGAATGGCAGGCAGAGGCAGAGGAAGAAGCAGGCTCCCTGACGAGCAAGGAGCCCGATGCGGGACTCGATCCCAGGATGCTGGGATCATGACCTGAGCCGAAGGCAGCTGCTTAACCAACTGAGCCACCCAGGCGTCCCTAAGATTAGCATTTTACATAAGCTTGGTGTACCATATGTATGATATTAATGTGATTACAATACAATAAAAATTTTTAAAAATATTAAGATTTTGCCAGTTTTACCACAAATATCCTTTTTTTGCTCTAGAGTTCAATCCAGAATATTAAATTGTTATGTCTTCTTCATCTCCTTTAAATGCTCACAGATTTTCATTCTTTTCTGTTCTGTATTCATAACTTGACACTTAACAATCAGGTAAGTAAAAATCTATCTGAGCATAGTAAATGTAGTTGTGTAATTTGGGAAGAATAGCACAGAGGTGATGTCTCATTATCACATCATATAGAGGGTATGTTATCAATATGTTTAATATTGGTGATATTATTATTGACCATTTGGTTAAGATGGTGTTAACCAGGTTTCTCCATTCTTTTTTTCTTTCCATGATCTATTTATTATAGTAAATAAATCCAGCCAAAAATAAACAGAAGATGCATTAAGCTACATCAACCAGAGGGAAGAGTTTCAAACAATTTGTTGACATATGTTAAAACCACAACCAGAATTAATTTATTTGCAGGAGAGGCTCTACAAGAGCAGAAGAAATCCTACTTGGAGCAGAGTGTGAAGGAAGCTGAGGACAACATCTGGGAGATGCTGATGGCATGAAGGGCACAGTAGGAAATCTCTAGCAATAGCTTCCTGCCCCCTCCCATTCCTGGCAAGAGCAGAGGGGCCCATGTGGGGAAACAGCCTCTCTTCTGCCCTGATGGACTTTTTATTTGGATGATCTGGTAAACCTATTATTTTCTACTTCACCCTGATCCCCTTTCAGATCCCAACTCTGTATTTTTTTATCCTGGCTCTGTCTGCCACCCCTACCCAGAATACTCTTCTCCCCTAGGGGTGAATCATCAACTCCCAGGAGAGGGAAGATGGGAGCCAGGACAGACAGGGGAGCTCTGCCCAAGCCTATTACTCATTACGCTGCTTAGACCAATAAAAGGCATCTGTTCCCCCCCCCAAAAAAAATGGTTCTACAAGTATCTTGTTCTTCTTGAAGGTTTTGTTCACTAATTTTAGTATTCATTGGTGGATCTCAATAGCAGCATTGCTGTTGGTTACTAATGATGATTTTTAAAAATTTCCTTTAGTCTTTTTACATTCTTTTATTTATTTATTTTTTAGTCTTTTTATTTGTATTATTTGGAATTCTTCTATAAAGATGAGTATCAATTCACTCCCATTTATTTATTCAGTTACTTATTACTATCAGAATGAATCCTGGATATTTATGTTTGGTTTATAATACAATGTTATTGTATCATCTTGCTCATCTTGTTCTAGTTTTATCACTGGGAGCTGAGATCTCTTTGCATTTAACTCCTGTATTTTGGGCATTCCAATCCCCACTCTCTTCCTCCTACTGGTCCTCTATTTCTTCCTCTTTTTTTTTTTTTTTTAGCACTTCCTACTCCCTGAAACTATAAAATATTCTACACTAATCTGGTATTTTCCATGCTCCAGCCCTAGAATAAATAAGTTATTTGGAAAGCCTGGTTCCTTTTATTGAAGAATGATATTTTGAAACCAAAGTTAAAAGTCATTTTCATGTTCACAAGGAAGGTATAGATAATAATGCTAAACCTAAAGTAAGCACACGTCATATTTCTCAGACTAATTATTGAAATAATGATAACTAGAGCATATAACTTTCAAACTGACTGCAAAGAAAATAAAACAGTATAAAATAGACCATCCATCCCCAAAAGAGCAAAACAACAATAAAAATAAAAACAAGGATGATAAATAAAAATATGACCATGGGTGTAACTGCATAAATTACAAATAGCTTGAAAGACCTTTGTAAAGGTAAAGATTGTCAAATGAAAATAAGAACCTGAATTTTGTTATTTACATGAAACATATCTAGAATGTAGGAATAAAGAGTTATTTTTTTTAAGTTGGATAAACTTAAACTTTTTTAAGTTGGATAAACAGAAAAAAATAATTTTATTTTTTTATTTTATTTTTTATTTTTTATTTATTTATAATTTTATAAATAATCTCCGTATTGGGGTTGTTATAGGATCCAAAATAATTTTTAAAGACTTGTTTAAATTTAAGAAGTTATGCTCAAGCTGAAGTACTTTAAAGGTCTCCAGAGACTAACTTACTTAAATTATCTGCCCTCCTTGGTGCTTAATGTAAAGTGCTAAATGCAAATAGAGCATTAGTACTATATAAAAAACATTAAAGAAATTAGTGATTTTTTTTTACATCCACGTAGCTCTAATTTCTTTTTTTATGCAGAAATATTTAAAATATGCAATTGTATTTCCATAGTATATTGAATCTGAGAATGCATATGGCATAGATTTGTGTCAACCCCAAATTTGGGGATACTAAAGCACTTTAGTTGAAGGGTCTTTATGTATTCATCTTAATGTTGACTTCAGCCCCTTCAGAAACATTGGATAATTTCTATTAGCATATAAACAAGTTTGAGGCATAAAAAGACAACTGATTATTGCTATTATAACCATAGACTCAAGTGTAAATAACTAATGCTGTTATCGTGAACTATCATCAAGAACATTATACAAGTAAAGGAAATTACTTAACTCCTACCACATAGCAGGTAAAAATAATTGTCTTCCTTTTGATTTCCTGGGCAGGGTTTTTCTTGATGTCCAATGGTAATTTAAAGCCTTTCTAGGGGCGCCTGGGTGGTTCAGCGGGTTAAAGCCTCTGCCTTCGGTTCAGGTCATGATCTCAGGGTCCTGGGATCGAGCCCTGCTTCGGGTTCTCTTGCTCAGCAGGAGCCTGCTCCCTCTTCTCTCTCTCTGCCTGCCTCTCTGCCTACTTGTGATCTCTGTCAAATAAACAAATAACATCTTAAAAAAAAAAAAAAGACTTTCTAAAATTGAGGGAAAACAGATTCAAAGATAATGCAAACACAGGAATCATTTATATGATATTGAGGACTATGACTAAAGATGGCCTATCTAAATACTTTTAAATGTTTATGTTATACAAAATATATGCAGAGGTACAATACATCCATTTTATCAGTCCAATTTATTATAATTATGCTCATACAAGCATGTATATGGTACTATGTTGAACAAATATCTCAGAATTTATATTCTACAAATTCCTTTATATAATATATCTAAAATGTGTTAGTTATAAGCTAAAAACGAAATATTGTTCTCTTACTCAGTGTAGCTCAAACACTCTACTATGCCATAGATTTTGAAGCTTAATCTAATCAGGATAAGAAAATCAGTTACTGGGGCACCTGGGTGGCTCAGTTGGTTAAGCAACTGCCTTCAGCTCAGGTCACGATCCTGGAGTCCCGGGATGGAGTCCCGCATTGAGCTCCCTGCTCCATAGGGCATCTGCTTCTCCCTCTGACTCTCCCCCTTCTTATGCTCTCTCTCTCTCTCTCTCTCTCAAATAAATAAATAAAATCTTGAAAAAAAAGATCAGTTACTAATAACTTAAAGAAAACAATTTTAAATGTTTAAAATTGTGATGATTAGCATTATAGAACTGTTCTGTTATATGATAAAATAAATAGGCAGTAATTTCACTAAGACTTGAATAATTATAATATGTAATTTTGTACATTGTTCCTTCAATGTCTTAAGAGAAATACCATCAGGTGAATCCTTATAAATGTGTACTATTTCATTATGGGTGGATATCAAAATATTAACTATATTCCTTAGATAATTGAGAGCTCTTAGCAGAAATTGTTTTCGTAAAGTATTAAAATTCTTACACTTAAATGTCACATTTAATTTTGTGATAAAATACCATAAGATTTCTTAACATTTTCTTCTTGTTTATGAAGATGAAGCGTTAACCCCCAAAGACACACTTTTGAATGGGATTAGCAACCTACACTTTCCAGTAGGAAAAATAGGAAAGAGGTCGTTTATGTTAAATATGTTAGTTCTTGGGGCACCTGGGTGGCTCAGTCATTAAGTGTCTGCCTTCAGCTCAGGTCGTGATCCCAGGGTCCTGGGATCAAGCCCCACATTGGGCTCCCTGCTCCGTGGGAGGCCTGCTTCTCCCTCCCCGACTCCCCCTACTTGTGTTCCCTCTCTCACTGTCTCTCTCTCTGTCAAATAAAATCTTTAAAAAATATATGTTTTAGTTCTTAAGAAACAGGTAAATTCATATTCCATTGATTTATTCAAATACGTATTTCTTCCTTGTAAACATTTGTTCTTTAAAATATGGGCACCACTTTCCAACAAAATAGGTATTTTAAATTTCTCAGAAAACTCTTATTATCTACATAAGACAATTTAAAAACATTTTAAGTATTAGAAAATTTAAAATACTAAAAAATAAAATAAATTACCTCTAATCCCTAAGTTAATATAAATGCATCCGTTTTAATCTCCTTTTTGAAAAACATGTTTAAATGTCATTACTTTCAAGATTTTGGGATAGAGAACACCCTCTCCTTCAATTAAAGCTATACAAATACATAAGCTGTAGTAAATAATTCGAATGAAATTGGAATTCCAAAAGTTGGAGTTAATATCAACAAAAATCCAAATACCGAAAAATATGAATATATATCTCAGGAAAACTGTCCATGGACAGTATGGCAAATCTTTATGAGAGGGTTAAAGAGTAACCATCCAACATGCAGTAGTTAAGGAACAATATAATGCCTATTTAAGCATGGAGAATTGATCTCTCTTCTCATTATCAGATAAGACGGATTTTTTTTAAATTTTATTTATTTATTTGACAGAGAGAGATCACAAGTAGGCAGAGAGGCAGAAGAGAGAGAGGGAAGCAGGCTCCCTGCCAAGCAAAGAGCCTGATGTGGGGCTCGATCCCAGAACTCTGGGATCATGACCTGAGTCAAAAGCAGAGGCTTTAACCCACTGAGCCACCCAGGTGCCCCGATAAGACTGATTTGATAGCAAGATTATATTTGTACTCCCATCAAAAGTGTGTAAAAGACAGTGTGTTAATGTCTTAGGTGTTGCCTGGGAGGATGTGTAGTGCTGAAGTCTTCCACAAAGGAAATACACATGTGATATCCTGCCAATAATTTCCCCACTTACTAGGGTCATCATACCTCAAACAGTGAAACTTAATTAATTAATTATCTTACTTATTTTGTGTGAAGTGATGGTGGTAAATATGATTCTGCTAGACCACTTGGGTAAACTACTAGAGAAACAATTTCATCTCAATTTCAATAATTATTTCGTTTAATTTTGATAATTTATATATATGTAATTATATATATACACATACTTATATATGCTCATATAATATATATGTATCATTCATTAAAGTAAAATTACGTATATCAACAAAATTTGTTTACTGTGTATATGTACATATATTTATGAAATGTGCTAATGGTGAAACTTCCTGTATCCCATGTCAATTTTTACAAGTATTATTTACAGTGAAGACAGTGTAAATAGAGAAATGTCAGTTTTTTATTGTGACTAGTGCTATTAAAAAGACCGAGAGTATTATTTTATTAACAATAAAACAAGCCTGAGTATGTTTCTTTAATTTAGAAATTTGCATTTAATTTTAAGATGGACCTATATATATAAAATCACACTCAATTGAAAACACCAGTGTTAAAATCACAGCATTGAAAATTATTATGCATGAAAATGTCTTAGCATCTTATTGATATTTTGTGCCAATATTTATGTATTTTTTTATTTAATTAATTTTTTTCAGTGTTCCAAAATTCATTGTTTATGCACTACACCCAGTGCTCCCTGTATATTGTGCCCTCCTTAATACCCACCACCAGGTTCACCCATGCTCCCAGCCTCCTCCCCTTCAAAACCCTCAGTTTGTTTTTCAGAAGCCACAGTCTCTCATGGTTTGTCTCCCCCTCTGATTTCCCCCAGTTCACTTCTCTCAATCTCCCAATGTCTTCCATGTTATTCCTTTTGCTCTACACGTAAGTGAAACCATATGATGATTGACTCTCTCTGCTAGACTTATTTCACTCAGCATAATCTCTTCCAGTCCCATCCATATTGATTGAAAAGTTGAGTATTCTTCCTTTCTGACGGAGGCATAATACTCCATCAGCATCAGCTTTGCCTCAACTCCTCACAAGTGATAGTATTTGAGACAAAGCTCTCATGACCCTTGGGAGATTCTAGGAGGCAGGGATAATTATACCCATTTGTTTTCTATATGCACTTCCTGAATAACTGCACATTATCCTATGAATGAGTTAGTAGTTAATGTTTAAAAGTAATAGTTCTCCTTTGTTCTACTTCCTTGTTTTGAATTTGTCAGTGAAACCTCCAGATAATTTTCTCAATAAAAAACATTTCTAAACCTGTGCAGTCGTTATTCTCCTCTGGAGGCAGTCCTGCACATCTACTTATTACCGAGTCCGAGTGTATTATTTTCTGTGCTCCGGTGACAATATAGGTTATAAACTCTAGTGTAGACATATGATGATTTTAAATTAACTACTGATTTTTATTACCTTAGATTTACTTTAATTATTCTGATATGTTCTTTTTTTTTTAAGATTTTATTTATTTATTTGTCAGAGAGAGTGAGCACAGGCAGAGTGGCAGGCAGAAGCAGAGGGAGAAGCAGGCTCCCTGCTGAGAAAGAAGCCCGATGTGGGACTCGATCCCAGGATGCTGGGATCATGACCTGAGCAGAAGGCAACCGCTTAACCAACTGAGCCACCTGATATGATGCTGATGTTTCAGCAAATGCCTTAGACTCATGCCTGGAGGTTCAAAACATATTTTCTAAAATTAACTCCACAATATATATTTATATATTGCTAAATAATATTGTATCTAAATATATCATTAATTTTAAAAACAAAAAAATAAATTTAGTTATTCAAGAACTATATTGTATTCTTTTCGGTAAGCTCAGCTTCACATTTTTAAAATATATTTTCTAAACCTTACAGTACTTAAAAAACTTTTTTTGATGCCTTAAATCAGTTTTACAAATTTAAGTCTTTTTTGTCACAGATACTGTGTCTGATAATGGTTCTATCAAGTTAAAGGTTGTCCTATTAATAGTCTTTAAATGTAAACCCTATGATTTTGATAAGGAAAGAAAGCATCTCTTTATCTCAAAGCAATGAGAATACCATAACATTTATTTATTTTTTTTTAAAGATTTTATTTTATTTATTTGTCAGAGAGAGAGAGGGAGAGAGAGCAAGCACAGGCAGACAGAATGGCAGGCAGAGGCAGAGGGAGAAGCAGGCTCCCCGATGAGCAAGGAGCCCGATGTGGGACTCGATCCCAGGACGCTGGGATCATGACCTGAGCCGAAGGCAGCTGCTTAACCAACTGAGCCACCCAGGCGTCCCATAACATTTATTTTCAAATAAGCTTACAGGGGCATCTGGGTGGCTCAGTCAGCTAAGCATCTGACTCTTAGTTTTGGTTCAGGTCCTGAACTCACGGTCTTGAGATCAGTCACTGGGTCAGGCTCCCCACTCAGCAGTGAGTCTGCTTGAGATTCTCTCTTTCTCCATCTACCCTTTCCCTTGCTCTTTCTTTCCCCCCTCCCTCTCTCAATTAAATAAATAAAAACAAATATGCTTGTATGCACACTTATAGATACTACAATCCTGTTTTGAAATTTATATAACAATGTGCTTACTGAACTTAAAAAGAAAGGATGAATATGGATAAAATCATAGACCAACTGGAATGTTCTGGTAATTTTTGAATTGAGTCTTAGCTGAACTAACTTTATTTATTTATTATTTATTTATTTAGAGTAATTCAGAGAAAATTACATCGCATGGAAGTTTAGTTGTTCTAAGAGTTGTCAGCAACCATGAATCAACCATTTCATCTTTAAGGTGGAATCCCAATGCAAGAAGTCTCAGTAAACAGTTTTCTGTCATGAAAAAGAGAAATTAGGTGATTCATTTATGTTTAGATATTTGGCTGGCTTTGACCAGATTGAGCAACTGGATGGAGAAATGTGCCATAGGCAGAGATGGGAACCTATAATTCTGTGCACTTATTTTCTCCAGAGAACTTGGTCATGAATAAGCAGGCCAGGCATTTCCCTTTGTTTTGCATTCTGTTCTCACACACTATGCCAGCCCATCATCAGAACACATTATCTCCCTGTGCAGCCAAGTTATAAGACCATCTGCTACATTTAGCATCCAGAAAATGGAGAGATTCTGTGAAATAGTGGTGTTTCAGTGCCTGAATAAAGCACTCGCACCTAAGCTAATAACTTGACAACTGTATGTTCATCTAAATTTAGAACATTATATTTAATTTTGACCTCAATATCTGTGTATGTATATTTATGTGTGCCTATGTGTTTCTATAGTCCATGTCTGTTCATGACAGTAAGACTCTCACAAACCAACTTTGTGTAACTTGTTAAAAGATTTAAATCTTAAGTTTCTAGGCCACAAATATAGAAAATGATATGATAAATTTCAGGAAACTCATTGCATCCAGAAAACTGCTCATAATTAAGAAAGTGAGAAACTGAACACTTGATTTCCCACCTCCAAATATATCCTTCATGAAGTCTTCTCATTTTCAATAAATGGCAACTTACCTTGATCCAGTTGTTTTGCCAAAATTTTGGAGTTTTACTTCTTTCTTCTCTTTCTAACATATCTTATCTACAATTTTCAGTGAAGTCTTCATTTCACTTTTGAAATATACTCACTTTCCAACCTGTTATTTATCTGATCCCAGCCATCTTGGTCTCTTGCTTGGAATACCATGGTTGCCTCTCAGTTGGTCTTTATGATCCTGCTCTTCTAGAGCCTATCCTTGACAGAGTAGCCAGAGGGATCCCTTTAAAATGTGAGTCCATCTGTACAATGGAATATTACTCAGCAATCAGAAAGGATGAATACCCAACCTTTGCATCAATGTGGATGGGACTGGAGGAGATTAGGCTGAATGAAATAAGTCAAGCAGAGAAGGTCAATTATCATATGGTTTCACTTACCTGTGGAACATAAGGAATAACATGGAGGACATTAGGAGAAGGAAGGAAAAGTGGAGGAGGAGAAATTGGAGGGGAAGATGAACCATGAGAGACTGTGGACTCTGAGAGACAAACTGAGGGTTTTAGAGGGGAGGGGTTGAAGATGAGTGAGCCTGGTGGTGGATATTAAGGAGGACACACATTTGAATTTCCCTGATGGTTAATGATGATGAACATTTTTTCATGTTAGCCATTCGTATGTCTTCTTTGAAGAAGTGTCTGCTCATGTCTTCTGCCCATTTTTTGACGTGATTATTTATTTTGTGTGTGTTGAATTTGAGGAGTTCTTTATAGATCTTGGATATCAGTCCTTTGTCTGCAGTGTCATTTGCAAATATCTTCTCCCATTCCATCGGTTGCCTCTTTGTTTTGTTGACTGTTTCCTTTGCTGTGTAAAGCTTTTGATCTTGATGAAGTCCCAAAAGTTCATTTTCGCTTTTGTTTCCTCTGTATTTGTAGACATGTCTTGAAAGAAGCTGCTGTGGCCGATATTGAAGAGGTTACTGCCTATGTTCTCCTCTAGGATTTTGATAGATTCCTGCCTCACCTTGGGGTCTTTTATCCATTTCAAGTTTATATTTGTATATGGTGTAAGAGAATGGTCTAGTTTCATTCTTCTATACATAGCTGCTCAATTTTCCCAGCACCATTTATTGAAGAGACTGTCTTTTTTCCACTGGATATTGTTTCCTGCTTTGTCAAAGATTATTTAGCCATAGAATTGAGGGTCCATATCTGGGCTCTCTACTGTGTTTCACTGGTCTATGTGTCTGTTTTTATGCCAGTACCATGCTGTCTTGGTGATCATTGCTTTGTAGTAAAGCTTGAGATCAGGCAACGTGATGTCCCCATCAAAACCACATTAAGACACTATCTTACACCAGTTAGAATGGTCAAGATCAACAAGACAGTAAACAACAAGTGTTGGGAGAGGATGTAGAGAAAGGGGAACCCTCTTACACTGTTGGTGGGAATGCAAGTTGGTGCAGCCACTTTGGAAAATAGTGTGGAGATTCCTTAAGAAATTAAAAATAGAGTTACCTTATGACCCTGCAATTGCACTACTGGGTATTTACCCCAAAGATACAGATGTGATGAAAAGAAGGACCATCTGTACCCCATTGTTCATAGCAACAATGGCCACAGTCACCAAACTGCGGAAAGAACAAAGATGCCCTTCAACAGATGGATGGATAAGGAAGACATGGTCTATATATACAATGGAGTATTATGCCTCCATCAGAAAGGACGAATACCCAACTTTTGTATCAACATGGACGGGACTGGAAGAGATTATGCTGAGTGAAATAGTCAAGCTGAGAGAGTCAATTATCATATGGTTTCACTTACTTGTGGAGCATAAGGAATAACACGGAGGACATGGGGAGATTGAGAGAAGTGAGCTGGGGAAAATAGGAGGGGGAGACAAACCACGAGAGACTGTGGACTCTAAGAAGCAAACTAAGGGTTTTGGAGGGGAAGAAGGTGGAGGGGTTGGGTGAGCCTGGTGGTGGGTATTAAGGAGGGCACAATATGCATGGAGCACTGGGTGTGGTGCATAAACAATGAATTTTGGAACACTGAAAAAATTAAATTGAATTTAAAAAAAGTAGGGTACATATTTCATAGAGCACTGAGTGTTATATGTAAATAATGAATCACGAGACACTACAGCAAAAACTAATGATGTAGTATATGGTGACTAACATAGCATAATTAAAAAAAAAAAAAGTGCGAGTCCCATTAGGCCACTCTTCAACTCAGGCTCTCCATGGATTTGCCATTTTAATTATACTAGAAGATTAACAACTGCCCACAAATTACTTAAATAACTTTATTCACTAATTTTCTGACCTCTTCTCTTATAACATTTCCCTGTAATTATTTTCTTCAAAGCTTCATTACTTTGTATCAGCAGGCCCTTCACAATCCTGCCTCAAAAACTGTTGATCCCTCTACCTGAAATAATTTTCTTTTATACCCCTCAATTCACTGCTATTGGAGTGAACCATAGTATTGGAGTATTTTCATATCACTCTGTATACAAGAATATTTTTTATCCTTTGCTTTCTTAAGTGCCTAGACTAATTATATTTTTCTTGATAGCACTTATCATCTGACATTCACTTAAATTTATTAAATTTAAGAGATCATTAATTTTAAGAAATTTTATTAGTTTATATAATACTGAGACAAAAAGAGCTTCCAGATAAACTATGATCTATTACTTTCCCATTAATTAAACATTTCATTTTATACTTAAGAAAGGCTTTATATACATATTTAGATATATTTTAATCTTTAATCTATTTCATTTAATCTTTAAACTATTTTAATTTAATTTAATAAAATCTTTAATCTATTTTAATCTTTAATATTTTAATCATTTATTTACTTGTGTGTGTAAGTTAATAGGAAAATTTAAAAAACTAAAGTATTCCTAAGACTTTTTATTATTCAGAAAGATATTTCACTTTTCTGATTCAGCATTTTTAATATCCAAATTTTTCCATGAAATGACATATCTTATGACATCAAGAAATTTGGAGATGCAGCATTTCTTAAGAGTGTCCTTCTTAGTCTTTGTGATTTTCTTCAAAACAGCTGACACCCAGGGTTTATACTGCTACTTTTTAAAAATGTTATTCTAGAATGATGTGGCCTGGGCCCCATCCTCACAGAACATGTTGTATTTGTCAGTTGCTGCTACATGGCAGACAGCTAAAATCTCTCACTGGCATACAATAATGAAATCACTTGGCAAAGTCAGCATCTGAGGGATGGAAAAGTATGCTCGTCTCATAGAAACGAGGAATGATGATTATATTATGGGGTAGTAGTGGTACAGGGATTATTATTTGTTCAATAGTGATTACACCTACATATAACAATGGAGATATTTTCAGGACCTTTTCTTGAGTTGGCCGCATTCTCCAGTGAATATTCTGGTATTCTTGTCTGGCTGCCGGTTGAGAGACAAACGCATAAAAATTCTTTAAATTCTTAAATTCACTATATCACCTTTCACTTAATAATCATGTTTTAGTATAGTCCCTGTGTCTTTGTGCCTTGTATCCCCTGATCCAAAGATATTCTGTTTTTTCCCACTGTAAAGAATAAAACCCCAGACCTCTGTCCAGCTATCTGTGGTGGGTGAAATGTGTGCATCAAGCCATTTATTACATAAACTTTCCATCTTTATTTTATTGTTACATTTTCCTTCATTGCAACTTACAGTGAAACCTGGTTGAATAACTCAGCTTCTTATGATGTCACAAGACAGCCCAAAACTTAGTTACTTAAAATGGCAAGCATTTATTTGTTCATAATTCTGAGCTGAGTAGTTTAGGTTGAGCTCTGTTGGGATGGTTCATTTCTGATTCCTGTGTTATTGGCCTCCTTTGTGGTTGTCTCAACTGGAACAGCTCTCTGTGTGGTCTTTCATTTTCTCGCACTGACTTATTCACTTGCTGGCAGATCTTTCAGAGGGCATAAGTGAAAACTGCCTATCTTTTATGCCCAGGCTTGGGTCTCAAGCAATGCCATACTGCCACCTTTTGGATCCAGGTAGGTCACAAAGCCTACCCAAACTCAAAGGGTAGTCCCACCACAGCTACAACATCTGTATAGCCATCAGCAATCTACCATACTGGTGCCTCAAATCCTGAACATCAGGACGCTTATGTGAAAGAAATCACGTGTTTTTCAGATTTCCCCACCAAAATACTTTTTTATATCTCCTAAAGTAGTTTTCACTTACTCATGAGAGTTTTCCCACTTCTGTCAATTTGTTTCTGCTGTCTTCTCTGTCTTAGTCCTTCTAGGTTTATTCCACTCCCTGTGCCCAAAATTAACATAGAATAAAAAACTTATTTATTTTTTATTTTCTTATTTCTTAGTTATTTTCATAAACTTCAGGCAGGAAGCAGATTTAAAGCCTGTGTTAAATTGAGGGTCCTTAACCAGAAGATACTATACCACTTCTCTATCTGTAAAAGTCCTGTTTAGCCTCAAAATCTTACCTTGTAGCACCTACCTCAGCGAAAATCTTCCTTTATCACTTCACAGATGGACTTGCTCAATTATGTTTTTAAAATTTATATGTCCATTTATGAGTCTATCATTTTATTTACTGCACTAGATTATAACTGCTTTCACAAAAAGGCCTGGCTTTTTGTTAAAAGTGCAGGTTTTGGAGCCAACTTCCTAGAGTCATACCTCAA
The DNA here is from genome assembly GCF_902655055.1 of Lutra lutra. NCBI lineage: Eukaryota > Metazoa > Chordata > Mammalia > Carnivora > Mustelidae > Lutra > Lutra lutra. The sequence continues at coordinate 193,779,452 of NC_062279.1, forward strand.
CTCCACCACTCACTAGGTATGTGACCCTGGCACATTTCCTGATCTCTCAGTACTTGCCTCCAATTCTCAGAGTTAAATAAATTAACCCATGTAAATTACTTAGAACAATGCCTGGTGCATATTTAGGGATCAGTAAGGGCTATTTATTATTACTATATATTTTTCTCTAAGACCAAAATATGAGTTAATTAAGTATTCAAAGTACATATTTCTTACCTTTACAACCCTAGTGGGGTGTAGTTTCATCACTCAGCATTTGCTGCATGAAAAAGGGAATATCTCAGAACCCTATTCATCTCACAAAGCCTCCTGTGGTGACCCCAGTACAGCTTCTCCTTTCATCTTCTAATTGCCAGAGGATCCTTTGCCAAGGAGGATAAATGTGGCATCCAGCTAGACCCTGTTCTTCATATTTATTGTTCTATCACTATCTTAAATGTTTGATTTCCCAAGATTCTTATGTATTTTGATTTCTGGGAGGTGTGAGCTAGGCACAAAGGGTAGATATGAAAATGAATGAGGCACTAACCCCTCTCATACATTTACAAGTAATTTTGAGTATAATAATTAAAGTTTATGCTATCTCTGTGCCAGGCTCTTAGGGTACAAAAAATGTTTGGCTCTATCCTTTTCTATTACCTAATTATTAACGCCTCAAACTCAAACATGAAGAAATACTTTCTGATTTCTTCCATTGTATCTTTTATTCAAGAGAACACAGACATAATTCATCCTCAGACTGATTTGACAATTTATTCATGTCATTTAGCTGGCCAACAGGAGTAAGATCAGATGTCATGATGATATCCATCATCAAGAGTTCTACATCTTTACATATTTTGAACATCACTTTGGCATATAATATTTTATTTAATCCTGACCATCATCTTGTGAGGTGAATGTATCTCCTCCATTTTATATAGGAGAAAACAGAAGCTCAAAGAGAAAAATGACCTGCCCAAATTCACAAGTCAAGTTGGTTGTTAGCCATCATCCCAGAGAAGAAATATTGATTTTAGTCCTCAGTTCTCATTAACAATTAAGAAATACTTTATGTGGAGTACTAAAGGAATTTCAGGTCATTCAGGGAAAGGAAATTATATACCCAGGAAATATTCCATTAAAATGTTGAATTTGGGGTACCTGGGGAGCTCAGTGGGTTAAGCCTCTGCCTTTGGCTCAGGTCATGATCTCAAGGGCCTGGGATAGAGCCCTGCATCAGGCTCTCCACTCATTGGGGAGCCTGCTTCCCCCTCCCTTTTCTGCCTGCCTTTCTGCCTACTTGTGATTTCTCTGTCAAATAAATAAATAAAATATTTAAAATTTTTTTTTTAATTTTTTTATTTTTTCAGCATAACAGTATTCATTATTTTTGCACCACACCCAGTGCTCCATGCAATCTGTGCCCTCTACAATACCCACCACCTGGTGCCCCCAACCTCCTACCCCCCACCCCTTCAAAATTCTCAGATCGTTTTTCAGAGTCCATAGTCTCTCATGGTTCACCTCCCCTTCCAATTTCCCTCAACTCCCTTATCCTCTCCATCTCCCCTTGTCCTCCATGCTATTTGTTATGCTCCACAAATAAGTGAAACCATATGATAATTGACTCTCTCTGCTTGACTTATTTCACTCAGCATAATCTCTTCCAGTCCCGTCCATGTTGCTACAAAACTTGGGTATTCATCCTTTCTTTCTTTCTTTTTTATTTTTTACAGCTTTATAAACATATATTTTTATCCCCAGGGGTACAGGTCTGCGAATCGCCAGGTTTACACACTTCACAACACTCACCATAGCACATACCCTCCCCAATATCCATAACCCCACCCCCTCTCCCAACCCCCTCCCCCCATCAACCCTCAGTTTGTTTTGTGAGATTAAGAGTCATACAACACATTAATAAAAGAAAGAACAAGAACCATATGATACTCTCCATAGATGCTGAAAAAGCATTTGACAAAGTACAGCATCCCTTCCTGATCAAAACTCTTCAAAGTGTAGGGATAGACGGCACATACCTCAATATTATCAAAGCCATCTATGAAAAACCCACCGCAAATATCATTCTCAATGGAGAAAAACTGAAAGCTTTTCCGCTAAGGTCAGGAACACGGCAGGGATGTCCGTTATCACCACTGCTATTCAACATAGTACTAGAAGTCCTAGCCTCAGCAATCAGACAACAAAAGGATATTAAAGGCATCCAAATCGGCAAAGAAGAAGTCAAACTATTACTCTTCGCAGATGATATGATACTCTATGTGGAAAACCCAAAAGACTCCACTCCAAAACTGCTAAAACTTGTACAGGAATTCAGTAAAGTGTCAGGATATAAAATCAATGCACAGAAATCAGTTGCATTTCTCTACACCAACAACAAGACAGAAGAAAGAGAAATTAAGGAGTCCATCCCATTTACAATTGCACCCAAAACTATAAGATACCTAGGAATAAACCTAACCAAAGAGACTAAGAATCTATACTCAGAAAACTATAAAGTACTCATGAAAGAAGTTGAGGAAGACACAAAGAAATGGAAAAATGTTCCATGCTCCTGGATTGGAAGAATAAATATTGTGAAAATGTCTATGCTACCTAAAGCAATCTACACATTTAATGCAATTCCTATCAAAGTACAATCCATTTTTTTCAAAGAAATGGAACAAATAATCCTAAAATTTATATGGAACCAGAAAAGACCTCGAATAGCCAAAGGAATATTGAAAAAGAAAGCCAAAGTTGGTGGCATCACAATTCCGGACTTCAAGCTCTATTACAAAGCTGTCATCATCAAGACAGCATGGTACTGGCACAAAAACAGACAAATAGATCAATGGAACAGAATAGAGAGCCCAGAAATGGACCCTCAACTCTATGGTCAACTCATCTTCAACAAAGCAGGAAAGAATGTCCAATGGAACAAAGACAGCCTCTTCAATAAATGGTGTTGGGAAAATTGGACAGCCACATGCAGAAAAATGAAATTGGATCATTTCCTTACACCACACACGAAAATAGACTCAAAATGGATGAAGGATCTCAATGTGAGAAAGGAATCCATCAAAATCCTCGAGGAGAACACAGGCAGCAACCTCTTCGACGTCAGCCGCAGCAACATCTTCCTAGGAACATCACCAAAGGCAAGGGAAGCAAGGGCAAAAATGAACTTTTGGGATTTTATCAAGATCAAAAGCTTTTGCACAGCAAAGGAAACAGTCAACAAAACCAAAAGACAACTGACAGAATGGGAGAAGATATTTGCAAATGACATATCAGATAAAGGGCTAGTGTCCAAAATCTATAAAGAACTTAGCAAACTCAACACCCAAAGAACAAATAATCCAATCAAGAAATGGGCAGAGGACATGAACAGACATTTCTGCAAAGAAGACATCCAGATGGCCAACAGACACATGAAAAAGTGCTCCATATCACTCGGCATCAGGGAACTACAAATCAAAACCACAATAGATATCACCTCACACCAGTCAGAATGGCTAAAATTAACAAGTCAGGAAATGACAGATGCTGGCGAGGATGCAGAGAAAGGGGAACCCTCCTACACTGTTGGTGGGAATGCAAGCTGGTGCAACCACTCTGGAAAACAGCATGGAGGTTCCTCAAAATGTTGAAAATAGAACTACCCTATGTCCCAGCAATTGCACTACTGGGTATTTACCCTAAAGATACAAACATAGTGATCCGAAGGGGCACATGCACCCGAATGTTTATAGCAGCAATGTCTACAATAGCCAAACTATGGAAAGAACCTAGATGTCCATCAACAGACGAATGGATAAAAAAGAGGTGGTATATATCCACAATGGAATACTATGCAGCCATCAAAAGAAATGAAATCTTGCCATTTGCGACGACGTGGATGGAACTAGAGGGTATCATGCTTAGCGAAATAAGTCAATCAGAGAAAGACAACTATCATATGATCTCCCTGATATGAGGGAGAGGAGATGCAACATGGGGGGTTGAGGGGGTAGGAGAAGAGTAAATGAAACAAGATGGGATTGGGAGGGAGACAAACCATAAGTGACTCTTAATCTCACAAAATATTTAAAATTAAAAAAAAATGTTGAATTCATATGGGATGAGTCTTTGGGTTCCTTCTCTATTGTTCTTAGAACAGTGTTTACAGGGGGCACCTGAGTGTCTCAATCAGTTAAGCATCTGCCTCTGCTCAGGTCATGATCCTGTGGGATGGAGTCCCACATCAGGCTCCCTGCTTGACTCCCTCCCTTAACCCCTTCATCCCTATTCATGCTCTCTCTCTCTCTCTGTCTTTCAAATAAATAAATTCTAAAACAAACAACAGCAACAACAAAAAACAATGTTCAAAAAACAAACCACTTATTTAGAATTTGTTGACTATTGAGTGAATGATAAAGGTGAAGAGCACTTGAGGCAACCACTAGCTTTTTCCTCCAGTTGTATATATAAAAATCCTAAGTTAAAATCGTGTTTTTCTCACAGACCCTATTGTGAGTTGAATTGTCTTTCCCTGAAATTTGTATGTTAAGGTCCTGACCTCACTATCTCAGAATGTGCTCTTATTTGGAAATAGGATCTTTAGAGAAGTAACAAAGTTAAAATGAGGTCATTAGGGTAGACCTCAATTCAACATGACTGTTATCCTAATAAAAAGGGAAAATTTTGAGACAGGCACATGGCCATAATGTGAAGATAATGTGAATAAACATAGGGAGAAGGTGTCCATATACAACAAAAAAAGAGGCCTGGAATGGATCCTTCCCTGACAGCCATCCGAAGTAACACCTTGATTTTGGACTTCTAGCCTCTAGAAACATAAGAAAATAAATGTAGTTTGTTTCTGTGGTACTTGTTATGGCATACTAGAAAACTAATACAGACTCTACCTCCTATTGTCACTATCCTTAAAATATATCTAGAATCTAGCCACTGATCACTACTGTGTTTCTTCTACTCTAGTCAAGCCACATTATCTCTTGCCAAGACTATTCAATTGTCTCCTAATTAATCTCCAGGTTTCTGTCCTTACTTTCTATTTTTCACATAGTTAGTCATATTGTTTCTTTGAATGTATCTCAGATTCATGTTACTCCTCAAAACTTTTAGAAGCACCTTGCATTTACCATGCACAAAGCAAAGTCCTAGTATGGCTGATAGGAATACATAATTGAATCATCTGCTTTCTCTCTGACCTCATGATCTCTTTTCCAACCCTTCACCCATCTCTAGGTTCTGTTCCACCACACTGACCCCCTGGTTCTTCCTTGGATATGTTAATCAGGTGTTTGCATCTAGGCTTTGTACTTACTGTTCCCTCTCCTTGGATTGGTTATTACCCCTAACATAGCTGAATGGCCCTTTCTTTCACTTTCTTCCAGTTTCTGTTCAAACATCACTTTGTCAGTCAATTTGACAAACTATAAAATAGCACCTCAGTCTCTCTTAATTCTCTCATTATTCATTCACTTAAATTAATTTTCCTCCCTAGCACTTATCACTCTCTGGCATAGTACATAAATATTTAAACAACTCATAAAAAAATAGAACAATCATTTAGAGTGATCTATAGTATTTTCTCACATGTAAATTGAAGACATTTTTTAATTTAAAAGGGAAAATTAATATTTATGTGCCATTGCTTATGATAGGCATGGAGGTTCCTAGCTTCTACAAAGATATAATAAACCTCAGCTACTGTCATCAGGTTGTTTATAGTATAATTGGAGAAATAGTCCGATGTCAACTTTATGTCTCCAGAGAAACACAAAGGATTTCATAAAGCTGATATCTAAATAGGCCTTGAATAATAGGTCTTGAAGAATGTAAAAGGTCAAAGTGGATAAAAGAGGAAGAACATTCTAATCACATTATTAGCATGCACAAAAATGCTTGTCAGGAATAATGTTTAAAATATAATACATTCAGAAATTATTTAGATTTTTTTTAATTTATTTATCTCACAGAGAGAGATCACAAGTAGGCAGAGAGGCAGGCAGAGAAAGAGGGAAGCAGACTCCTCGCAGAGCAGAGAGCCCGATGCGGGACTCGATCCCAGGACCCTGAGATCATGACCTGAGCCGAAGGCAGAGGCTTTAACCCACTGAGCCACCCAGGCACCCCCATTCAGAAATTATTTAATTGCAAAACACAGAGCCCCTGCAGGAAGCAGTGCAGCACTGACCCTGGCTGCCTAACTTGCTAACACCAAGTCCCACACCCTGTGCTCTGGTGAGACTGTCCTTCTCATCAAGTTTGCCTCAATCCAGTATGGCAGGCTCCTCCCTCAAAAGACCAGTCATATGCCACTGTCACTCCATGTCACTAGAGTCTGCAGTTTTAGAGGTCAGCAGGCTTGGGGTGCCTGGGTGACTCAGTTGGAAGAGCATGCAACTCTCAATCTCTGGGTAATGAGTTCAAGCCTCACATTGGGTGTGAAACCTAATTAGACAATACATACATACAAGTCAGCAGGCTTGGCTGGGATAGAGCTTGGAGGGCAGTGATGCTCCTGGAGAGCAGGCAAACAAACAATCTGGGGGCAGATGACATGGAAACAGTAACCTGAAAATGTTGGGGCACACAGGGAGACGATTATTCCCCCTTTTCAGAGTGCTTGCCTGAGAGACAATGTTCACAAAGACGCCCGGTATCTAACTTGCTTATACCAAGCCCCACTTGCCTGCACTCTGGTGGGACTGTCTCTCTCAGTCAAGTTTGCCTCAGCCAATAACCAAGAAGGTAGGCCCTTTCCCCAGATGACCAGCACAAATCCTGGCCCATACCACCTCTCCAAGTCAGAGTTTTGAAGGGCGTCAGTTCTTGTGGAAGTGGTGTCAGGTCTCATTTCATAAGCAGACCAGAACATGCATTGTTAAAACTGACCACATTCAGGCCAGGAGCCAAGCACTGCCCATAGCAGGCAAGGAAAGACTACAGACAATGGGCCTAAAAAATAGAGAAGCCAAAACACGATAACACAGTGCACACAGCACCCACCAGGGGCACTCACTGACACACCAGGCCCTGGGCACTACATCACATCTTCCTCATAAAGCCCACTTTCAGGAGTGGGAGACATGACTGGTTTTCCCAACACAGAGAAGAAGGCAGAGACTTAGACACAACGCCAAGGCATGGGAATTTATTCTAAATGAAACAAGATAAGGCCATGGCCAGAGACCTAAGCCAAAAAGTTATAAGTAACATGCTAGATGAAGAATTTAAAGCAACAATCATAGGAATACTCGCTCAGCTTGAGAAAAGACTAGAGGACATCAGCGAGACCCTTAATACAGATATAAGATAGTTAAAAAAGAATCATTCAGAGATAAAGAATGCAAAAATGAGATTGGAAATAAGCATGATGCAATGAACTGCAGGATGCAAGTAGCAGAGGGATGAACAGCTGACCTAAAAAAGCAAAATGATGAAAAGTAATGAAGTTGAACGAAAGAGAGAAAGAAGAATTATGAAACATGAGAATAGACTTAAGGAAGTCAATGACTCCATCATAGGTAATAACATTGCATTATAGGAGTCCTAGAAGAAGCAATGCATCAAGAAGATACAATTTAAATATTTATGCACCCAACATGGAAGCACCCAAATATATAAAACAATTAGTAACAGAGCAAAAAGGAACTAATTGGTAATAACACAGTAATAGCCAGAGGCTTTAACACCCCACTTATATCAATGGACAGATCATCTAAACAGAAAATCAATAAAGGCACAATGGCTTTGAATGACATACTGGACTGGATGGACTTAATATATATTCAGAACATTCCATTCTAAAACTGCAGAATACATATTCTTTTCAAGTGCACATGAAACATTCTCCAGAACAGAGCACATATTAGGTCACAAAACAGGCTAAATACAAAAGGACTGAAATCATACTGTGCCTCTTTTCTGACCACAATACTATGAAATTAGAAGTCACTCACAAGAAAAAAAAAATCTGCAAAGAACACAAAAACATGGAGGTTAAACAACATGCTACTAAATAATGAATGAAATAACCAGGAAATCAAAGAAAAAAATTTAAAAATTACATGGAAACAAATGGAAATATAAACACGACAGTCCAAAACCCTTATGATGCAGCAAAAGTGGTCCCAAGGAGGACGTATGGAGCAATCTAGGCCTGCCTCAAGAAGGAAGAAAAGTCTCAAATAAATAAGCTACCTTACATTTAAAGCAACTAGAAAAGGGACCATGGAAGAAAATCCAATGGAAAAAAGACAGTCTCTTTAACAAATGGTGTTGGGAAAACTAGACAGCAACATGCAAAAGAATGGAACTGGCCTACTCTCTTCTATCAAACACAAAAATAAGTTCAAAATGGATTAAAGACCTAAATGTGAGACATGAAATTGTTAGAGAAGAACATAGACAGTAACCATAACAGCTTCTTAGTATATGTGTCTCCTGCGGCAAGGGAATCAAAAGCAAAATAAATTATTGGGACTTATAAAAACTTCTTCACAGTGAAGGAAACAATCAATAAAACTAAAAAGCAACCAATGGAATGGCGATCTATGGAATGGGGAATATGTGCAAATAGCATATCTGATAAAGGGTCATATCCAAAATGTATAAAGAACTTATTAAACTCAACACCCAAAAAAACCCAATTATCCAGTTAAGAAGTGGGCAAAACACATTAATAGACATTTTTTTTTTCCAAAAAAGGCATCCAGATGGCTAACAGACACATGAAAAATGTTCAACATCACTCATCATAAGGGAAACATGAATGAAAAGCACAGTGAGATACCACCTCCCACCTGTCAGAATGACTAAAATTAACAACCCAGGAGACAACAGATGATGGGGAGGACGTGGAGAAAGTGAAACCCTCTTATACTGTTGGTGGGAATGAGAAGTGGTGCAGCCACTCTGGAAATTAATATGAAAGTTCCTCAAAAAGTTAAAAATAGGATTACCCTATGACCCAGAAACTGCACTAATAGGTATTTATCCAAAGACTACAAAAACATGAATTTAATGGGATATATGTACACCAGTATTTATAGAAACATTATCATAATGTCCAAATCATGCAAACAACCCAAATTTCCATTGACAGATGAATGGATAGGAAAATGTGCTATGTACACACACACACACACACACACACACACACACAATGGAATATGAGTCATAAAAAAGAATGAAATCTTGCCATTTGCAATGACATGGTTGGAGCTAGAGAGTATAATACCAAGTAAAATAAGTCAGTCCAAGAATAACAAACACCATGATTTTATTCATATGTGCAATTTAAGAAACACAAGAAATGAGCAAAAGGAAAAAGGAGAGAGAGAGAGAGAAGCAAACCAAGAAACAGACTTTTAAATTTAGAGAACAAACCGAGGGTTAGCAGACTCTGGGTGGGCAGGGGGTTGGGTTAAATAGGTGAGAGGGATTGAGGAGTACATTTGTGATGAGCAACAGGTATTGTATGGAAGTGTTGAATCACTATATTGCACACTTGAAACTATTATTACACTGTATGTTAACTAACTAGAATTAAATAAATACTTAAATAAATTATTACAATGACTTCTTAAGTAAAAACTGTTTAGGGGCCCCTGGGTGGCTCATTTGGTTAAATGTCTGACTCTTGATTTTGGCTCATGAGGTCATTATCTCAAGGTCCAGCGTTGGAGCCCTGCGTAAGGCTCTGCACTCAGCAGGGACTTTGCTTGAGCATTCTCTCCCTCTCCTCCTGCCCCCTCCCCAGCTTATTCTCTCTCTCTCTCAAATAAGTAAACACTTTTTAAAAAGTGTTCAAAGAAAAGTGAAGTTCTTTATTTTCTTTCTGCATTTAAATAAAACTAAACAACTGAAATGATCCAATGGATCTGTTCGTAAATCATGCCCTCCAACTATAAATTAAAATTTGTTTCCTTTTGGTTTAAAAGATTGACTTTCATTTATTTACATCTCAGCATATATCTAAATTTGCCTATTATTGGTTTTATTCACTTGACTCTGACAAACCTATCAAGAATTTTAATTGCCCTGATCTAGTAATAAGACAGAGTAAATTATATAAGTAAATCTTTAAAAAGGGGGGACAGCTGGGGAGTGCAGTTGGTTAAGCATCCAACTCTTGGTTTTGGCTCAGGTATTGATCTCAGGTTGGTAAACTGGAGCCCAGTGTCAGGCCTCAGTGCTGTCTGCTTAAGATTCTCTCTCCCTCTCCTTCTGTCCCTCCCCACCCATGTGTGGATGCTCTTTCACTCTCTCTCTTAAATAAAGAAATCTTTTTTAGAAAAAGTAATATGTTTAAAAAAGAGGGAGCATATGTACAAACTAAATTTTTTAGTGATGCAGGATTGAAACAATTACATTTGTTACAATGATATGTTATTTTACCTATTGTGTGACACACTATTAGGAACTGAACTTATTATGCTCCACTATCTTAGTCCATCACATGGGGCTATAAAAAGAATTAATATAATCCACATCGGTATCATATAGCAGTGTTATTTTGTCCTTCGCATGGGGCTATAAAAAGAATTAATATAATCCACATTGGTATCATATAGCAATGTTATTTTGTAGTTGGTTTGGCCTCATGGTTGCTTTGAAAATGTTTTAGAGAGATATTAAAAAAAAGTCCAAGAGCAAGAGTGATGCCAGTTGGATAGCTATCAATGCTTTAGGAAGTAAATGAAAACATCCCACAGACAGTACTTCTAGAAGTCAAAGGATATTCAACCTCTTTTGCAACATAGCCAACACAGCTGTGGTAATGTCTTTAAGAACTCCTACATCATATTACTCTATTAAGGTTGTTTGCCATTTTATGGGCTGTATTACACTGAAGATAAGACTTTTGCATGCATTTGAAATGCAAATAAAAGAGAAAAATATTTTAAATATAAACAAAGTCCTTTGAAATCATCTTCCAGCATCAAAGGAAATAAAATCCAGTTACTCTTTCGATGGAAAGATATTATTCAAATGGCTACTAAGGAACTCTAAATATAAGATTGTAGTATTTTTCTAGGCATTTCACTTTTTATTTAAAAAAAAAAATCAAATTTCTAGGCTGATATTAAAATGGATTTTTAGGCCTAAGATGGAGATGTTCCTGCCCAGGGTACAATGTCAGCAAATCAAAACTTAAATAACTTTTTTGTCCTTGTAAATGTTCCACTTGACCAAAAACACGGTCAGCCAATCTCCAGATGCCAAATGAGCTCTCTGCCTTCTGATCCCAAGCAAGGTTAACTATGTAGCTCCAGCCAATCAGTTTGTTTTCTGTTTTCCATTTTATTCTTTATCTTATAGAAATTTCCTGCCTTCTGTCCCATTTTGCATTTCCCTGAAGAGACTCTTCACTTCGTGAAGTGTTAAATAAGGTTTGTTTATATCACTTAATTATTTTTTAAATCAATTTTTAACAATTTTTGGTGAAAACAAATGGGATCCTAAGATGACTGCTAACATCCTATGGGGCAAAGACTCATAGGCCAGGCCATGCATAAGTCACTTAGATCTGAGCTCTGTTCTCCTTCATGCAGCTTATGAAAAGACTTAATTAAATACGTATATATATATTCATATAAAATATACAGACATACATACATATACACGTACACAAATTGTTCACAGAAATGCTCTGGGGTACTTATATTAGGAGTCTGCAACAAATGGCATATGTTGGGGCTTACAAAGTCTCAAGGTAATTCCCCAGCATTAAATATTGAAGCACTTGGGGAAACACACTAAGATGAGAAATTCAGACTGTTTTGACTGTCAAAATCAAAATCAAAGTACAAGTCAGACTATTAAAAGTTATCAAGGCATCCACCACAATAAAGAAATCTTCTAGTTAAGTAATAAACCTAGTAATAGAATACATCTCTTGCTAATGGAATCTTAAAAGCCAAAGCCACAATGAGTACAAACTATAAATAAAGTCCACAGAGTTGGTGGACAACTAACAATTGCACCAGCTTTAAGGCTAGAGGCCTAAAACATTTAGGCCCTCCCTTTCACCCTTCTAGGGGACCGTCATCAAAACAGTGGTCTAGAAATTGGTGTCTTCTTTGCAATCAACTGGGACATTGGAAAAAAGATTGTTCTTGAATGGCTCACCGAGTCCTTCCACATCCAACTCAAAGTTGGATCCACCCTCAAAGGAAGAGGCTGATATGAGCCCATCCCAGGGATGATGGACCTCCAAAGGAGTCTCTGGTAAACTGCTACAAGTTATTGACTTCAACAGTCAAGGCAAAACTCTAAGAACTGAGGACCATCTCTTTGAAATACAAACCTGAGAGAGATACTCTTGTCAAAGGAGAAAAAAAAAAAGTGAAAAGACTATTTGGAAACCAGGAGAATGAACTTTTTAAAAATCTTTAACACAAATATTAATAAAAGGTTTAAACCATGTGAAGGGGTAAACAACTTATTCCATGTGCCAGAGACACAATTTGAATGCAACTGTTCCTTTATATGCTAGTGACACTTACATAATTATCTTACCTGTCTCATAGGTAAAATATTAAAATAAAAGTTGTTTGTAGGTTTATATATGTATATGTATGTATGTTATAAATGTGTGACTTTTTTCTACTTCTGGATGATATTGCTAAAATTAATTTTTAAAAATCTTTATTTAATTATCTTAAAGACAACTAATCCATAGAATGCTAGTGTAACTGAGTCTACAATTGCTTACTCAGCAATTTTCACTAGGGAAAAAGGATCCTAAGATTAATTAAGGATTCTAATCAATATATGTAAATAAAATGACTTCAAAATAATAAGGGCAAAAGAAAACAAATGTAGATAAAGAAAATAGCATGGTTTTTGAGTAAGGAAAGATGTGGAGGATGTGTTTTGTCTTCTTTTGCTTTTTTTTTTTTCAGTTTTGGTAAGGGACAAATAAAGTATTTTTATCTTAAAATGGCTGGCTGGGAGGATGAGAAAAAGGGGAAAAGATAAAATCTGAATGGATGTAGAAAGTTTGTGTTCTTTATCATGTTAAATCAATATGCATCTACATTCATTTTTTCTTCAGCATTAATAATATGTATTTTTGCATTTCTTATGTTGAAATGCTTACTTTTAAAAACAAAAATTTGGAAAGACTTTTTATGCTTTAATTGAATCACTTCTACAGATCATGTGTGGTTTAAAAAAGCTCTATTTTAAGTAGATAACTATTTTGATTGTGTCTCACATAATTATGTTCTAATTATGAAATATTTCTTTTCTTCCAATGACTGAGTGTCCTCAAATAGAATAGAATCTCTTTTGTCTTTCTTTGGGATGTATAGTCAGTCCTTAGGGGGTCTCTCTGTAAAAAGAAAACTTGCAGATGAAAGACAATGGAGTTTTTGATTTTCTGAAACCAATTAAGAACTTAAAAAAAAAAAAAAAGAATATATTTTTCATCCCTCTGCTAAAACTCATAGCTCTGGATCCCCAGTTCTATATCCTCTACCCTCTTGGAGAAGCCATCCTCTGCTTCAAGCAAAGGAACTAAAAATATTTTAGCTTCAGTAGACATTACTACAGTGGGATAAGAGCAATTGTTTAAACCTTCCGGGAACTACAAGCAACATGAAGGAGGAGTAGCCACTTTCTGAGGTCACCACTTTAATTTACACTCTTGGCCCTCTCAAGTCCTTAAAATCCATTTTCAAGTGACCGCATGCTCAAGTGGCAAAATTTCTTTTCTGTGGCTTGTCCTGTTCTCACATTTGTCTTTCTTCTCTTCTGAAGATCCCCATAAATTCAAAATCCCATGCCTCTTCTTTGGTTTATTTTCTATATGCTGTTACCCAGAGACAATTTAAGGGAGAACAAAATACGGATTTACATTTGGAAAGCTATATTCCCAGAACTGTTCTTTGAGCATTTAAAGCTACCTTTGTAATGAAATAAAAGTTATTTAATAAAAAAAAACTTAAAGAAAAAACGAGTTATTAGAATATCCTGACGTAGACTGAGACATATTTCTCACTGTAGTATCTTCCTTAGCCAAGTATCACTCACCCTGGTTTTAATGAATCCTGATTATTTTCTAAATAATACTCTTCTTCTCTTCTTCCCTCAGATAATTCTTATAGATCTTTCAGTTCTTAAACCATAGTGTTATTTCTGTGGGATATATCTCCTATCACTCAATTCTCAGTTAAGTGAGTCTTCCAAGAGCTCACATAGCATATTGTACAGTATTTCACTTATCAGAGAATGGATAACACTACATTTAAATTTTTGTTTATTTCTCTGTGCATTCCATTAAAGTATAGGCTTCATAAGGTCAAGGATAATTTCTAAGTTATTTGTGATTATATTCTCAGGCTTCAATAGTCTCTTGCACAAAGTGAGTGCTTATTAAGTATTTGTTGAATGGTTAGCATGGTCAATTATTTGAATATTGAGATCTAATGACTAAATTTTAAAATTCAAAGTATTTTATGTTAAGATCGTCTCAAAACCCTCTTGGTTTGCTGGGGCTTTGTTGTTGTTATTGTTTTTTGTTCTCAAATGAGAACAGTTACAAAGAGTTATTGTAACATATGAAGCAATTATACTAAAATACTAAAATACTAAATACTAAAATAATACTAAAATACTAAAACATGTACAAATGCCAAGCTAATCATGCCTTCCCATCTTCCCCCTGACTCAGTATGCATCTTCCTTCCAAATACTATTGACATGTATTTTTCCACAAGCTTTTATGCAAATAAAATTATTTCGTTTGATCATTTTACCAAATTATAATCATATTATAATCAGTTGACAGTTTGCTTTTGTCACATCACCATATAAAATGGGACTGACAGGGGTGCCTGGGTGGCTCAGTCGGTTGAACATCTGACTCTTGGTTTCAGCTCAGGTTGTGATCCCAGGGTCCTGAGATTGAGCCCCCTGTGGGACTCTCTGCTGAGCAGGGTGTCCACTTGGGATACTGTGTCTCTCTCTCTGCCCCACTTGCTCATGCTTTCTCTCTCTGAAATGAATAAATAAAATCTTCAATAAATAAGTAAATAAATAAAGAGGCTTGACAACAGACTGGTGACTAAACACCATACATTTCCATAGTTTCCTTTCATCCCCCTCCCAACAATTTATTTAGAAATAAAGTTTAGCAGATGGCTACTTGCCCTCCAATATCCATTTCGTCTTTCTCTATGCAACAGGATCTTTAATAATTAGCTTGCTGAATGGCCTTCTCTAGATTCTATTATTTCTTCCATTTAGGTGTGCCCACATGACTAAGTTTTGAACAATGGGGTATGAGTAGAAATGATTGTGATTTTTAAAATTTTTATTTTATACTTAAAATTTTTCCTTTCATTTTTTTAGCTTTCATGTGATGTGTTTTTAGCTTTCAGTGATGTGTTGATGTGAGAAGGTTGAAAATGTAGATGATAGCTAAAGCTTAGAAAACAAGGAAGCATTCTAGAACTTACCAAGAAAGGAACCTAAACCCATTTAACTTTTTGAACTAAAGGTAGTTCTCTACCCTTGACTTTGGACCACATCTAGACTGCTAAGAGAGAGATAAATCAGATCCTATTTTATTGGAGCTATTTGGGTTTTAGGTCTCATTATTAAGAAACATAGAATATACCTTAATTAATAGATGAATCGCTACCTGAGAATAGAGTACTGCCTCAAGAAAAAACTAAACAACAGGGTATGACTTAGCACTGAAGCTATAGCTAACAAAGAAATAAACATTTCAGGCTGGAAAATAGGTGTTCCTTGTTATACCCTGACAAATCATTTAGTAATATTCTATGACAACTTCAAAAATGTACCATATATCTATTAAGTCTATAATTTTGAGGGAGATGGTAGAAAAATTCATATCATTAGTATATTTGTGTGTTCTGGTGTTTTATGTGTTCACATTGTTACTATTGAAATAGAGAGGTTAGAAGAGAACCCGTGTGCAAGGAGTGATTGAAGAGGATAGAGTTCTGCCAAGAGCCAAAATCTTTGCTAGGCTTGTAATTTAAACTAATGGAGTGAGACAGCCAAATGAGCTAGTTTCCAAATCAAAATAATGAAACGATGCTTTACTAAGGATTTCCCTAAACAGTTTATCATTAGATATTCTTGGCTAGATGTTGAGCACCAGCCCAATGATAAAGCTTTATTAGAAATTGATATTTATATGTCCAAGTGGATAATTTTGATGGCCTTAATGCAACCATAATTAAAATGTGGGATAAAAGTGTAGGTCAGATACAGAAAACAGTAAATAGAGAGGAGTCAGCAGGCTTAAAATCTATGTCCAGAAAGGATCTGTGGCTATAGTTATTTGCACAATGAAGAGAAAGAAAACAAGTAGAGTAGAAACTTACTATTCAATTGAGGAGATTGCATTATCAAAGAAAATACAAATCTGTTGTATAAAAGCTTCTGTCCAATCCCTGAAACAGTTATTTGCTTTCAACCATGTACCAGCAGAAAGCAGTCTCAGAAAGCTGTTTGGCCAGCAAGTAAACATACACTCAAACAACTTCATATTTTGCTATTAAGTTCAATGAATGAGGAGGAATCTGTCAAAGTCAGGAGTCATGGAGACCAAGATATAAGAAAGTTATCAGCAGAGAATCAGAGCTATCCTGATGAGATAAACAAAGAACAGTCTGTACATCTATTATCTATTACTTAAGTTTAAACTGAATAAATGTTTTAAGAAGAAAAAAAACAGGGGGCATCTGGGTGGCTCAGTTGGTTAAGTGGCTGTCTTCAGCTCAGGTCATGATCACAGAGTCCTGGGATTGAGTCCTGCACTGGGCTCCCAGCACTATGGGGAGTCTGCTTCTCCCTCTGACCTTCTTCCCTCTCATGCTTTCTCTCACTCTCTCAAATAAATAAATAAAATCTTTGAAAAAAATAATAATAAAAACAGGGGTTCCTGGGTGGCTCAGTGGGTTGTGTCTCCTTTAGGCTCAGGTCTTGATCCCAGGGTTCTGGGACAGAGCCCCACACCAGGCTTCCTGCTCAGTGGTGAGCCTACTTCCCCCTCTCCCTCTGCCTGCAGGACCCTTGCTGTGCCCTCTCTTTCTGTGTCAAATAAATAAATAAAATATTTTATTTTTAAAATTTATTTGACAGACAGAGATCACAAGTAGGCAGAGAGGCAGGCAGAGAGAGAGGAGAAAGCAGACTCCCTGCTGAGCAGAGAGCCCGACTCGGGGCTTGATCCCAGGACCCTGAGACCATGACCTGAGCTGAAGGCAGAGGCTTTAACCCACTGAGCCACCCAGGTGCCCCATAAATAAAATATTTTAAAAAAGAATAATAAAAATAATAAGTTGTGTATGTTTATGAAGAGTTTAACTATTAAACACAGAAAGCAACAAGATAGTATGATTTTCCTTAGTTTTATTTTATTAGTCCCCAAGTTATTCTTTAACATTAATTTACTTTCTTTTTCTGAGATTCCCAAATAGAAATTGTAATAATGTTCCTAAAGTGGTGGCATTCACATACAGAATTTTAATATTTACGGAATACAAGTTCATTTAGAATTGTTAGAACAAATTTTCTCAATATTGATGCTGTGGGCATCAGGAGCTGAATCATTCTGTTTGTTTGTTTGTTTTTTAATTGTATACTTTTTGGACTTTTTTGTTTTTTCCAATTTATTTTTTATTTCTTTTCAGTGTTCCAGCATTCATTGTTTATGCACTACACCCATTGCTCCATGCAATACATGCTCTCCATACTACCCACCACCATTTTCACACGACCTTCCACCCCGCTCCACTCCAAAACCCTCAGTTTGTTTCTCAGAGTCCACAGTCCCTCATGGTTTGTCTTCGCCTCTGATTTCCCCCAACTCGCTTCTCCTGTATCTCCCAGTGTCCCCATGATATTCCTTATGCTCCACAAGTGAAACTATATGATAATTGACTCTCTCTGCTTGACTTATTTCACTCAGCATAATCTCTTCCAGTCCCATCCACGTTGATTCAAAAGTTGGGTATTCATCCTTTCTGATGGAGGCATAATGCTCCATAGTGTATATGGACCACATCTTCCTTATCCATTCGTCCGTTGAAGGGCATCTTGGTTCTTTCCACAGTTTGGCAACCATGGCCATTGCTGCTATAAACATTGGATTACAGATGGCCCTTCTTTTCACTACATCAGTATCTTTGGGGGAAATACCCAGTAGAGCAATGGCAGGGTCATAGGGAAACTCTATTTTTAATATCTTAAGGACTCTCCACACTGAATCATTCTTGTTTTGCAGGAGGCCATCCTGTGCCTTGTGGGATATTTTGAAGCATCCTTGGCTTCTACACACTAGGTATTAGTAACACCTCTCTCAGTTTTGACAACCAAACAAGCTTTTAGACATTGCCAGATATCTCACTGGGTAAAGTTATCTCCTGTTGAGAAAACCATAGCTCTAGTACATGTATTCTCTTCCCAGGAGTTCCTCCAGAGTGGCTCTGTATTTGCCTTCCAGAACCTAGAATATAGATCATATTCTTGTTTCCATTAAAGGACTTTCTAGCTATATTCTATGCAATCTTCACTTTATCTACTTGCCTATCAAAAAATTACAGTTGTTTTCTTTTTTTCTTTTTTTGTTTTATTTTCTTCACCCTTTTTGAAATAGGTACCTCTGAAACACAGGAGTTGATTTCTAAACATTTTCTCTTGACATGTGTCAATTCTTACTTCAGTGTCTATTCAAATTAATGAGAAAGAGTGAAAAAATTAAATGAAAAAACAAAAGAAGAAATGAAAAATACAAGACTTGCATGTGTGAGTTTTGCCATTTTGTATCAATCATATCAATTATATAACAAACATTCTAGATTTATCTAAATACTGGTTTATAAAAATAACAAGTTGCACTTGAAAAACAAAATAATATGCACCAAATGGTCGGTGTTCACTCTACTATTATTCTTCAAGTAGAACTTTCACATTTCACATTCACCATATGAAAGGGTGCAAATTTTGTTACCTAAGAGTCAGTATTGATATGAATTAAAGGCACTGGATTTTTACCTCTAAACTCTGATTCAAACAAATAAACAAATTTAAATATACCTAAAATAATCATGCTAATGTGTCAGCATTTTAAATATCTTGCAGGAGAAAGGGTGTCTTAGCAAGTGAGACTCAGACATATTTTCTTATTTCTGCATTCAAAAATTAATCTTGAAATCAGTGGTTTTGCTTATTATATGCTCCACAGGAAAAGAAAGAGACTGTAAATGTTTGGTTATTGTTGTTTTTACATATCTGGAGAAGAAAAAAAATATTAGATTGCTTATTTTCATAGTTTAGTGATTAAAAATTATGAAGGCTAAAAGAAAACAGAAAATTAGAACAACTGTTTTAATCAATTATAATTAGCAATATTCAGATAACCTCACAAGCTTTAGGAAGACAATTTGACTTAATTCTGATTCTTTGATGTGGGATTGTCTTCAGAAATCAATCAATGACACTTCTGACTTTTAAATCTGGTCTTAGTGCCTTACTCAATTTTTTATATCATCTGTAAAGTACAAAAGGCTATAAAACAAGTAGTAGCTCTTCCTCATTTGATTACTTTTATTCTCTCTAGTTCTTAACAGCAGTTAATCTTCCTGGCTCTGACAATAAAAATGAATTCTATGTAAGGATTTATTATTAACAGTCAGGTAGTCACTAGAAAATGCTATTTTCCATGGTTTTAAAAATCTTTCCATGTCATATGCTACTCACCAACTTACTGAAGTGATAGTTTTAAAAGTATTTTGGAGGATGTTTTAAAAGTATTTTGGGGGAAGAGGTTTTCTAAGGGTCACTAGTTTATCCTGATTTGAAAATGTCATAGAAATTTGGGAAATCATGCTCTCTGTCTTTACTTTATTAAACATATTTATTTAGTATATAATATATCCCAGGCACTGTTACACACTGATAAATTCTATGAAAAAAATAAATATAAGAATATGATAGAGTGTGACATGGGAGATTATGTAATTTATATCAGGTAGTCAAAGACATCAGACCCTGAGATAATATTTAGACTGAAAGTTAGTTTACAAGTAGGTGGCAGGCATAAAAGAGTTGACAGCCATCCAGACAAAAAGAAAACAATGAAAGGAAAAATACAAGATTGAGATTTGATTTTCAGAAATAAGAGTTATACCTTTGGGGACGCCTGGGTGGCTCAGTTGGTTAAGCAGCTGCCTTCGGCTCAGGTCATGATCCCAGCATCCTGGGATCGAGTCCCATGTCGGGCTCCTTGCTCGGCAAGGAACCTGCTTCTCCCTCTGTCTCTGCCTGCCTCTCTGCCTACTTGTGATCTCTCTCTCTCTCTCTGACAAATAAATAAAATCTAAAAAAAAAAAAAGTTATACCTTTGACATGAAGTAGGAAGTAAGATAAACAATAAGAAAAATAAAACACCTAAAAATGTCAAAAAATGCCTAATGATACACTAAAAATTATAAATACTCCTATCCAAAAAATGAGGCATTAATAAAAGATCAATCTATGTATTGAGAAGACATACACAATATTTTTAAAGCAAGGTAATTTATGTCTAATGTAGTTATTAAAAATATCCAAGGTGGCTTCTTCTAAAATATGATGATTTATTTCTAGAGATTATCAAAAAAGTATCAATAAATAGGAATTTTAGAGACCAAGTAACTTTGATATTATTATATACAATGAATAATTTAAATTTCACCTCAATTTTTTGTTTGATATATTCACTTTCTTTAATTTTTGCCACTTCTGGTCCTCTGCTGTCATTATAAATGAGAAGATGAGAATCATGAATATCAGGCAGAACCTGAGAAAAAGAAAAGTTTTCTTGCACAAGAAAATATTGTGTTTGAAAAGTTTGTGAGAGGGTCAGACTGACCTGACTATGAATAAATAAGAACTAGCAAGACAGAATTCTGAGTAATGCAGTATCAGAAAAATATGAACTATGTGGCAGATGAGAGGAAAAATCTTGGAAGGTAAAGAACTCATGATGTATTTTTTAATCTCTGCCATAGAACTTTAATAAAATGTATACTGATGTCTAATTTCTGATATTTTGATGGAAAAGGTAAGCTGAAATTCTTTGGCCACCAAATGTGTAACAATTCTGGTTCAATATATATTTCAATAATGAATACATTCATAGCTAATCTTATAAGATTGGAAAGAAAATCATCAGAAACCAAGAAAGAAACAAGTACAACTGTTTATGGAGAAATATTAGTGCTATCCATTCTTAAACTTTTACTCAAGTGACCACACAGGGAGCTACAAACAAAGCTTAGGCAAACAGTGAATTGATTGAGATAACCATACCCAACATGAAATCCATGAATAGGGTATCATGATAAGAGAGATTGAGCAAACTACAAAACAAAACTGCAATAAAAAGGCTCTCCATTAGAGTAGGCAATAAGAACATTTACTTGGGTCAAATTAGATCTAGGTAAAATGGAGAAAAACACTTTCTCTGTGAATTTGTGGCCACAGGCTGGCTTTCTGGTGGATTTGGGGCCTGAGTTCATACTTTTTACTTGGTCCACAAAGACACAAACAAACAAAAAAATTAAACTATATCTTAATTTTAAATATCTCAGACATATAGCAAAGGCAAAGGCAAACCTGCCCTGGAAGAAAATAATCTAAATTCAGAACTTAAGTCATGACAATTATGATCAAGTATTGGACATCACAAATCATAAAATCATAGTATTTCTTGTATGAGAATATCAGATTTGAGAGGACTTCAGACACAAATATCATATATAATAGATTGTATATCATTGTAGTTGATATTTTAAGGAATTAAAACTTAGTTAAGAATAACAACACCAATAAAAAATTAAAAAAATATATAAAAAAAAAAAAAAGAATAACAACACCAGGGTGCTTGGGTGGCTCAGTCATTAAGTGTCAGCCTTCATCTCAGGTCATGATCCCAGGGTCCTGGGATCCAGCCCCAGACCCTGCTGAGCAGGGAGGCTGCTTCTCCCTCTTCCACCCCTCTTGGTTGTGTCTCTCACTGTGTCTCTGTCAAAAATAAAATAAATCTTTAAAAAAGAGAATCACAAGATTATTAAAACTGATTAGAGATGTTTGAAGGTAAAAGGGAAACACCTCAATTTCACAGAATAATTTGTCAATAATAATATTTAAAATTAAAATTAACAAATTTAAGGAGCAGATTTGACACAGCTAAAGAAAACTAGTTAAACAGAAAACACACCTGATTAGATTTAACAAAATGCAACACAGAGAAACAAAGAGATGGGAAATATGAAGAAATGAAGATACTTGGAAGATAGAGTAAGATGGACCAACATAAATTTGGTAGAGCTTTTTTTTTTTTTTTTTTTTTTTGACAGACAGAGATCACAAGTAGGCAGAGAGGCAGGCAGAGAGAGAGGAAGGGGAGCAGGCTCCCTGCCAAGCAGAGAGCCCGATGAGGGGCTCGATCCCAGGACCCTGAGATCATGACCTGAGCCGAAGGCAGAGGCTTTAACCCACTGAGCCACCCAGGCACCCCTGGTAGAACTTTTAAGAGGAGGATACAGATAGAATGGTGCTTTTTAAAAGAATATAAAATGTTCTCAGATACTGAATATAAGATGTTCTCAGATACTGAAAGCACAATAAATCCCAAGAAGTACAGATAAATATAAACCCATACCTATATTATTGTAAAATTGGATATCAAAGATACACAGATTATTTCCAAAGCAGCAAGAGGACTGATTATTTTCAGAGTTATTAGTTTTCTGTATACTTAATAGTTTCAACTTGTGATTCACTGCTAAGCTCTCTTGATATATTCATATACATCAAAAATTTGGATAATTCATCCTTTAAAAAATATTTTATTTATTTGAGAAATAAAGAGAGAGAGAGCATGAGCAGGCAGAGGGGCAGAGAGAGGAGAAGCCCACTTCCTGCTGAACAGGGAGCCTGATGTGGGTCTCCATCTCAGGATGATGAGACCATGACCTGAGCTGAAGGCAGATGCTTAACCAACTGAACCACCCAGGCACCCCTATAATTCCATCCTCTAAGGAAATTGGAGCCTTTTGGCCTGCTTCATTCTGATCTCCATATCTTTTGTCTCTTTTACCCCAATTTCTATTCATCTTCCTCATACTGGAAACTCTCCTCTCTTGGGCTCAATCCCCTGAGCTTCTTTTCCTTACTCAAATTCCTCTCTGAGATATATATATATATATATATATATATATATATATATATATACTGATACTCCTGCTATGCCCCAAATTCTAGATCCTTTACCACCATGGATGGCTGTACTTCTGCTGGCCTAGATAGTTTGCCTGGTGGACAAAACCAGATTTGTATTATTGAAGGTTCTAAGCATTGAATTGCATGCCCTTATCAATCTGTGACTGCTGTACTTGTCCCTTGTTAGTTGGAATTAATATAAGAGTATGAAGAATCATTCTATTAAGTCAACCAGTTTATAGACACACTCCTTCTTGTCCTTATTATTTATACATTAATGACAAACAGGGTCATTTCCCTTGATAGTTTGGTAGCTCTTTTCTTTGCCTCTCAGGTAAGGACCTCCCCCTATCTGCAAACCAGACTGGGACCTTGGAACTTATGAAAACATAGAAAACAATTTCTCCAAATAGCTACCCATATGATGATGATGATGAGATCCATTTCTATTTCTACCCTTTTTCTCAGATCACACATTCTAACAATTGGGAATGCAGCACTATATAATGACTGTTGTTTTAAACCAGTTAACATCAAAATCTAGATTCATTAGAATCACGTCGAGAGTTTGTTAAAACACTTCTTGTTGAGCCACACTTCAGACTTCTAGTTTCAGTAATTCTAGGATGAGACTTGACAGTTTGCATCCTTTTTTAAGTTCCCAGGTGATACTGATGCTGCTGATCTAGGAATGAACTTTGGTCAACTTATTTAAGCTGTATTTCTAAATAAGAATATTCTATTATTGTTTATGAAGTCTCCAAGATGGGAGACTCAGCTGTATATTCAAGAGACTATTTGTCCAAGCTTTCTGGAGGTGTAGTATGTTGTGATAACTGTGGATCTCAAGTTCATGATTTCACAGCTGCATCACCATTTCTGTAATGTGACTCACTTGGTATGAAACAAGGTCATGTGGAGTTCGTAAGAATACCTCAGACATTCTCTAAACCCTTGAATAGTATTGCTGCCTAGCGTATGACAGGCAGGAAAGATTCCCCAAATGTGTATCAATTCTGAACAGGATAAAATATTTTCCTTTCAAGGATAGAAAGGGTCCTATGTCATCAAATTGACACTAAGTGGTTGATTTCTGTTGATAACTAGCTAGACATTCATCAGTGACAATAGCTAAATCTGACTTAGTGAAAAAATAATCCATACTTTTAGGACCAAGGGCAAATACCACTTTTTTCCTACACATTTACTAGAATAATGTGCCTATTAGAGAAGTATAGTGTTGACCAAAGATGGAGATAGACTACCTTCTACTGGCTGAGTCATCCTGCCCACTTGGTTTTATATTGTCACTAATTCAGGGGGTGCTCTTTGGTGGAACACAAAGACACAATGTGTGCACTCTTTGAGTCCATATACATGTCTCTTTAGAAGACTTCTTAATTCTTGGGGCGCCTGGGTGGCTCAGTGGGTTAAAGCCTCTGCCTTCGGCTCAGGTCATGATCCCAGTGTCCTGGGATCGAGCCCCGCATTGGGATCTCTGCTCAGCGGGGAGCCTGCTTCCCCTCTCTCTCTCTGCCTGCCTCTCTGCCTACTTGTGATCTCTGTCAAATAAATAAATAAAATCTTTAGAAAAAAAAAAGGAAGAAAGAAGACTTCTTAATTCTTGACCTGCTCTTTATTTTATTTCTCTTTCTCTGACTGACTTATTTCACTTAGCATAATATACTCTGGCTCCATCCATGTCATTGTCATTGCAAATGTTAAGATTTCATTCTTTTTGATGGCTGAATTAAACACACACACACACACACACCACATCACATCTTCTTTATCCATTCATCAGTTGATGGACATTTGGACTCTCCATAATTTGGCTATTGTTGGCAACTCTATTATAATGCATTGGGGTGCATGTGCATGTGTTTGTATTCTTTGGATACAAAAGTTAAAAATAGAACTATCTTATGGATCCAGCAATTGCTGGAACTACTATAGGACAGTTCTATTTTTAACTTTCTGAGGCACTTCCATACAGTTTTCCAGAATGGCTATACCAGTTTGCATTTCCACCAACAGTATAAGAGGGTTCCCCGTTCTTTGCATCCTTGCCAACATCTGTTATTTCTTGTGTTGTTAATTTTAGCCTTCTGACAGGTGTGAGGCGTTATCTTATTACAGTTTTGATTTGTATTTCCCTGATGATGAGTGATGTTGAACATATTTTCATGCATATCTCTTGCCTATTTCTTATCTGTAATCCCTGATCTTCTAACCATGTTTTTTCTAGGCTCTTGACCAATGAGCTAAATCATCTTCCATCATTATGACACTATTGCTTGTGAAGCCATGTCTTTCTCCACATAACATAGATAAGCAGGTACACTACCCACTGAAGGAAAAATAACCCTACCCATTAGGAAAATTTATTCTAATAGAGCACTCTTTTTTAGGGACACCCATGAAGGGGGACCTAGAGCAGCAGCAATCCATTTATGGTTTGTACACTCATGCCAAATAAACCCACCCTTGGACCAAACATGGGTATTTTCCTCCTGTATATGCTAATCATAAGAATCCTTTTCCTTTTAGGACTTTAATGTAGCTCATGAGATGTGATTAGGCTGAACAAACAGCCATCTCAGAAGTTCTGGTACATTTACAATTAAGTCCTGGGGTAATCCTTAGATAAATCTATTCTCCAGTTGCTTTTTAAATGTTTTTACGGGGGTACCTGGATGGCTCAGCCAGTTGTCTGGCTTGGTTCAGGTCGTGATCTCAGGGTCCTGGGATCAAGCCCTGAGTTGGGTTCCATGATCACAAGGAATCTGCTTGTCCCTCCCCTTCTCCTTCTGCCCATCTCCCTACTCATGCTCTCTTTCTCCCCCCTTCTCTCTGTGTCTTTCAAACAAATAAATAATATCTTTTAAAAACTGTGAATAATATCTTTAAAAATAAATGTTTTTAAGGAGGCCCTCAAATGCTCATTTTGTGTTGAATTTCTGATTAGTAGATTTAAAACTATCATTTTCTATTGTAATAATTATAGTTAATATTATTAAGAGCTTTAGTGGTCACTGGCACAAAGTACGTTTCAAGAAATATTAGTTGTTATTTTCCCTGTATTTGTCCCCCTTATTCTATTTAGACCCAAACCAGAAGAGATTTCTCCCTCCGTCATGTCATGCATGGAAAAAACCAAAAACAAAACCTACTTTAAAAATGTATAGCTTTATGGACTGGATATTTGTGTACTCAAAGATGTTTACATGTTGAAATCCTAACCTCCAGTGTGATAGTACTAAGGCAGTAGGGACTTTAGAGGTAATTAGTTCTCCCCATGAGTGATTAGGTGTCCTTATGAATGGGATTACTGTCCTTATAGGAAGAGAGCTTATTCTCTCTGCTCTCCACAAACAGAGATACAAGAAAAAGGCAACTACCTACAAAACAGTAGAGAACTCTCACCAGACACCAAATCTGCCTGCATTTTGATCTCAGATTTCCCAGCCTCCAGAACTGTGAGAACTAAATGTGTTGGGGAAGCTACCCAGTCTATGGTAATTTGTTATAGAAGTCTAAGCTGACTAAGACAATGACCTGGCCTGATCCAAATGAAATTGGTAGTAAAAAGTATAGGTTTATGCTGTTTCTGAAAATTCTTTTGTGTCCTTAATTTTTTTTCTTAATACAAAATGAAACTCATTCTTTCAGGACTTTGTGACTTTGGCACAAATCTTTGACAAACTCCTCCACATATTTTCTCCAAAGATGGATTGAATTAGACTAGGGAAGGCTAATTACCACATACTCTAATTATTGTTGATTACACCTGGATATGTATTTTTCTGTGATAATATCATTACCATAAGATAGATGTCCTGTTGTTAGGGCCAACAACTGATGCATGTACTTTCTATGAAGCTTTAGCTTTATTTGGATCATTATAGCGGTCTTCTTGATTTGCCTCCTCCTTCTTCTTCTTTGTGTGTGTGTGTTTCTGTGTGCACATGTGTGTATATGTGTGTGTGGTTCCAAGAATGTGAATATTCCAGAATTTCCATTTTATTTTCCATTTATTTATCTCTCCTCTCTCTCTCTCCAGCTCTCACTCTTGCCCTCACTCTCAGTTTTTCCTCATACTTCTCCAACCTTGACATGTTTATGCTGATTTCTCATGAATGTAGTTATCACTTTGTTTTTATACAAACAAATCTGGATACTCCTTTCCCTCCTATAGAAGGAGGGAAGCTATTAACTAATACACTCAGGATGCCACCTAAGGCTCAGCAATGGGAAGGAAGCAATGTAGAATTTTTGTCATATTTGCATCTTTGAGTTCTAACACGGTTTTCAAGTTTTCTATAAAGATTCCTACTTATAAATCATACAAATGATGCTTCAGATCATTAAAAAAAATGAAATTTAATTTTAGAGATGAAGGAATACCATAGACATAGAACAATGGGATGAGAAAGTATTTATAAAGCATATTAAAATATTCATATAGGTATCAATTCTATCTTCAAATAATATGCACACTTCATTTTACCTGTTCAATTCCTAATGATAATTCGGATCCTGCAAAATACTTTCCTCATTCAGTGATGTTGAAGCAATCAATCAGCTGGTATAATTTTTAAAAGTTTGAATATTAAACTTTACTGAAAGTCTTTGAGATTAGCTGGCTAGTAAAAAAAAAAAGTATAAGATTATATTTTTACAAAACAACGGCAAAAACAACAACAAAACCCTATATATTACTAGAGGAGTTAATAAGAGGGTGTGTATATTGATATCCTTTGAAGGATGATCAAAGAGATAACTGAAATACAATGGGAAAAATTGCAGAATAATTTCAATTTAAATAAACACACAAACCCTTTTAAATCTTAGACATTTCTATGTGTTTCTCTGGAGAAATATATTAATTTCTTCTAGGAATATTCTAGAAAAATCTCAAGGTCTTTCTTTTAAAATCCACATTGTAGTGTTTACATCTTTTAAGTTGTTCTTTTTTTAAAAGATTTTATTTGAGATAGAGCGAGAGAGAGAGAGCACAAGGAGGGCAGAGGGGCAGAGGGAGAGGGAGAAGCAGACTCCCCACATTGCAGAGAGCCCGATGTGGGACTTGATCCAACGACCCTGGAATCATGACCTGGGCTGAAGTCAGATGCATAACGACTGAGGCACCCAGGCACCCTGTTCTGGATTTTTAAAAACTGGTTTTTAGAAAATTTTTCTAAAAGTATAAGACCTTTGATGTTTTAAAGATTCTAAAATTAATGAAGTCTGTAACACAGAAGTCATTGCAATATGTCAGTACCCTATATATCTCTAGTAACATTTGAAGTATATCTGAAGCACATTATTCTCTTTTTTTTTAAGATTTTATTTATTCATTTGACAGAGATCACAAGTAGGCAGAGAGGGAGGAGGAAGCAGGCTCCCTGCTGAGCAGAGAGCCCAATGTGGGGCTCAATCCCAGGACCCTGGGATCATGACTTGAGCCTAAGGCAGAGGCTTTAACCCACTGAGCCACCCAGGCGCCCCTGAAGCACATTATTCTTAGAGCCTTCTCTGGAATAGCTTAATCTCTTCCACTGATATGTATATTGAATTTGGTGTATTTCAGGAAAATCTAATCTACAAAAATGTCTTTTTATCTGATCAGATTTTGGATTGCAGAAAGATAATGTGAATTTGAAGTAAATTGTCAAGATTATTTTATATTTATGGAGAGGCACATATAGTTTATTAAATACTTTTAAAAGATTTTATTTTATTATTTGCGAGATAATGAGCAAGAGAGAGGACAAACCCAAGAGGGTGGGGTGCAGAGAGGCAGAGGGAAAAGCAGACTCCACGCTGAGCAGGAAACCCACTCCTGCCAAGCTCAAGATCCCAGGACTCTGAGATCATGACCTGAGCCTAAGGCAAACACTTAACTGACAGAGCTACACAGACACCCTTATTAAATATTTTCGTATAAATTATAGCAAAATCGGTGATTATATAGGTGTAGACACTGTGTGCAGTGCAGAAGCAATCCATTTAGCCATGAAATTTAAAATATACATTATATTTAGATATGTTTCAAAATACCTAAAAGATAGCTTGGTCCTCTTGGTAAGCAGTTGAGTCAGCGCTCTCAAGAAGAACTATAAAGGTATAAACCATTTTAATCTGTGTTGGCTTACTCCATATACTTGTTTAAAATATGTACCACTCCATTTTCTAACATACAGTTAGTTAACACACAGGAGTCAAGCATTCTCTAAGTGCATTCCAAGGAAGAACTCACATAATCACTTTTATATCCCCCTGAATATCCTTTTTTAATAAAGATACTAGTTAGAACAATAAGGGAAGGGGAAATTAACTATATTGCTTAATATTCCTTTAATTTAGTTCAAGTTTCAGTCTTAGAGAGAAAAAATTTAGTACAAAAATATGTGTGCAAAACACAGACGAGTTTGAATGCATCCATGATTAAGAGTTGTGGGTTTGAACTAAAAAGACACATCAAGTGGGAGGCCAAGCTGCTAGTCAACAACTGCTCAGGTGTTGATTACAAATACTGCATTGAAATCATAAATGTAGTAGATGAGTTCACAGAGGAGGAAGAGGTAGCAGACGCTAAGATGCTAGGTCAAATGTTAGTGTCTAGCATTTGATCATGTAAAAGATTAGTAGCAGTTATAAAATCACTAATATTCATTTAAAATAGTCCTTCAACTTTATGTTTTCCTTGCCTGTTTTTATTGTTGGTTAAAAAGAAATAGTAAACATAAGCCTTCAACTTTAATAAGACAAACATTAGTATTTGATTTGTTGATCATTCTAAAATTGACCCAATTAGGGGCGCCTGGGTGGCTCAGTGGGTTAAGCCGCTGCCTTCGGCTCAGGTCATGATCCCAGGTCCTGGGTTCGAGCCCCACATCGGGCTTTCTGCTCAGCGGGGAGCCTGCTTCCTCCTCTCTCTCTGCCTGCCTCTCTGCTTACTTGTGATTTCTCTCTGTCAAATAAATAAATAAAATCTTTAAAAAATAAAAATAAAAATAAAATAAAATTGACCCAATTAAATGCTGCTTTTATAAAAATGAATGCATCCAACTTTTCTTTTCTTTTTTTTTTTTTTAAGATTTTATTTATTTGACAGAGAGAGATCACAAGTAGACAGGCAGGCAGAGAGAGAGAGAGGGAAGCAGGCTCCCCGCTGAGCAGAGAGCCCGATGTGGGACTCAATCCCAGGACCCTGAGATCATGACCTGAGCCGAAGGCAGCGGCTTAACCCACTGAGCCACCCAGGAGCCCTACATCCAACTTTTCTTGATTTAAGATAATGTTTATTGTGGGTTCCTCGGTTTGTTTTCATTTGTTGGTTTTAAGTAGATTTATTAACAGAGTGGGGAAGTTCTCTTTAGCTTAATTCATTGAGGTTTTTTTCCCCCCATAATAATAAATAGGTGTTAAGTTATATTAAATACTTCATCTGATTCTCTTAAGAATATAGCTCTTTTCTAGTAATCTGTTTAGAGTTAATATAATTGTTTTAAAAATTATTTTTATTGTATTCCTCTTATTTTAATTTTATTGGATTCAGTTTTTAAATTTATGTTTGTTTGGGGTTTTGTACTCATAACCATGAATAAAATGGGCATAAGATTTTCCTTTCTCTTCCTCTTCTTATCTGATTTTGTACCTAGACAAAGAATTTGGATAAGGTAAGAATGACATATCCTTTTAGATTTTGGTTAAATATACTTATAAGACTCTTTAAAATTTAAATTTTTATTAATGGGAAAATATTAAAACTACTACCTTGATTTTTTAAAACAAATAAAGAACTAATCAGACTTCATTTTATTCTTGAGTCAATTTTGTTTGATTTTCTTGTTTAGTGTGCATGTGTCTAAGCTTTCACATCTTACAGTAACTATAAGTTTATACCAGATTTCAAAATTTTTCCCTATCTTATTGTTTATCCCTTTTTACTCATAGTATTTTTGCCTTATCTTTTTTCTCTTCATCAATCAAACCAATGTGTTTCTACTTTCTTAGCCTCTTAAGACAATTTTTATTTTTGCAGTGTCTTCATTTTATTTTTTCATTGTATTATGCTTTTCTTAATTAACTGTTTTCATTTTTTAGTGTTTATTCTCTTTTCCCTTTTTCCTAATTCCTCATTGGAAATTGAAGTCATGACATTAAGAATTTTCTCCTTTTTTTAAATAAGTTTTCAGTACTGTACATTATTCTCAATGTATTATTTTCTTCAGGCTTGAGATATAGTCTTCCTACATGTTTTACAGAGAGATGGATAGATGATAGATAGATAGATAGATAGATAGATGATATACATGTACATGTATACCTATACATGTATATATGTTAATTTCTTTTTTTTTTTTTTAAAGATTTTATTTATTTATTTAACAGAGAGAAATCACAAGTAGGCACAGAGGCAGGCAGAGAGAGAGGAGGAAGCAGGCTCCCTGCTGAGCAGAAAGCCCGACGCGGGGCTTGAACCCAGGACCCGGGATCATGACCTGAGCCGAAGGCAGCGGCTTAACCCACTGAGCCACCCAGGTGCCCCATATATGTTAATTTCAAAAAGAATCCTATAATGTCTAGCTTTTGATTAATTTTCAGATGCATTCTGTGACCACTTATCTTTTAATACTGTCTAATTGACTTCAACTATTATGTTCTGATTTAAAAATATATAAAATTTCATCTAGCCACTTTTTTTTTAAAGATTTTATTTATTCATTTGACAGACAGAGATCACAAGTAGGCAGAGAGGCAGGCAGACAGAGAGAGAGGAGGAAGCAGGCTCCCTGACAAGCAGAGAGCACGATGCAAGGCTCGATCCCAAGACCCCAGGATCATGACCCGAGCTGAAGGCAGAGGCTTTAACCACTGAGCCACCCAGGCACCCTTAGCCATTTTATTTTTTTAATCTTTCTTTTTATTCCTAATATTCTCTTGTGGATAATCTGTTCATAATTCCATCCTTTAATTGTTAAACATTTAATATACATTTAGAGTATAATCTTTATACAAAGATGCCAATATCTATTTTTCTGGATTATATTTGTGTTTTTGTTTTTGTTTTTTTTCATTCTGCCAGTACTTTCTGGGCTTGTCCTCTAATATGTCTGATGTATTAATTTGTAGGTGATAAGTCAAGTGCACATCCACACACATACATGTATATACACACAAAAAGCTTCCAAATGTACCTAGCGTAGAACATGAAATTATGGAGCACAGCTGTACTATCCAAGGGTGAAGATCCCAAGGTAAATAAAATACTTGGGATCAAAGCATTTTAAGGCCCAGATTATTGTGGGGAGATTGGCTCAGGGAGGAAGTCTTGTTCCTAGAGTCAACGACAAGGTACTTTGAGAAGATTAAGATATAATTTAGACTCTGATTGAAAAATTAGTTTCTTCTGATGTGTGGGAAAATTTAAAACCACATCTACAGAGTACCCTTGCAGCTAGTCTTCTTGATGAATATTAAGATTCCAACCGATGAGACATAATCAAATAATATTGGGTAGATGGAAGTGGAACAGAGATAACTTTTTTTCAAATGCAGTAGCAAAAATTGGAAGAGTCTCGAGTGTCTACTGGTGCCAGACTCTGCATTCCAGCAACTTGGTTAGGAGAGCCAGTTTTTAAGGCAGTAATAATGATAGTAGCAGCCCAATTCTCTCTATTTGATGTATGGCTACATTAGTGTGACTTCCTCTTAATTCCACACCTTCAATTCTAATGATTTTTTAAGTACTAATGGCATGAATAAACAGTTTCTCCCTGATATACTTAGAGCAACTTCGGTTTTCTTCACTGAACTCTGACTGATACAGATAGGGACTGAATAATATTTCAGGGTAGAGACATGATTAAGATTTATGGACTATATGGTATATGCTTTTAATGGGAACTCCTCCTCTGATATCATATTGAAAGAAATATACCATATGATCTTCACACATCCACTCTGGTTCAGGAAATATAGAGCCTGGGATCTGGGTGATGTACATTTCTGAATGCTGACCCCACTGCATTCCTATGACTCTTCTTATACCAATATTTTTATTTTTGGACCCCACCACCACATGTTTTTTTGTTTTTTGTTTTTGTTTTTTTACTAACTCTTCCTTCCCCAAACTGCTTAACCTATCTAATCTCTTGAAAAATTCAGATTTTTTTCATCCACTATTTATAATCTGTTGTTATAGGCACAAACTTTGGACTCAGAGAACCAAAAGCAGATAATTCAGAATTCTACCTTTGAATACTCAGGCTCTAGTGGGTAATGAATGATTCCTGACTGAAGTCCAAGGACAATTGGATTGTCATCAAAGACCTCTTGATTCATTTAAGATTGCATGGGTAAATCAAATACATTGCTGCATTTTGCTAGAGAAATTATTTGAATCTTTTATAAGATGCTAATGATTCTAATGGGAAAACAGCAACATTATACAGAGTAAAACACTTCATTAGGACTACTATGATACACTCATTGGTTATGAGATTTCTATTACAGGTAAAAAATCCCAAACTTTTGAATAGCCTAACAGTTACTAAATTAACACTGAAATTGGTGGTTTAGATGTATTTACTTCTATTATTTGGGTTTTTATCACTCTTCCCTATAACAGCATTTTGCAGAATTTAGTTCCAACCTAGACAATTTTCTCTAATTCCCTAAAATGAAAAAAAGACAAGAATTAAAATTCTCTATATTTATACATAAAATTTAACCAAACACTGATTTGGGGAGGGGTCCTTTATTTTAGTTTGAGACTTTTTTTAGCATTATTTGGCAGATAGACACATTGATTGAATAGACCCATCTGTTGTCCTAGCAATTAGTTGGCTTGCATCTAGATGAATCAGGCATGTATCCAATGTAGGAAGAGTCTTCTATGGTAGGCCTTGATAATGAAAATAAGATTTGGCTTCCAAGAGAAATGCCAAGTGGTTCTAGTCCATAAGCCTGTGCATTCATTCATGGCATTTGGGGACTTTCCTGAAACACACAGCATTTATTCAAAATATTAATTGAAAAAAGTTCATTTGCAGAATGAAACTGGCTTTAGCTTCACTTTGGATAATTTCGTGGTATTTTAAAATACTAACTCATAATTGATGAAGTGGGTATCATTTATTCTTAGATTTATTTAAGAATTCTGCTAAAGTAAAACATATTTTAGCAGAATATTTTCATCTTATAAAAATTGTCTTCATTGAAACATAAATCAGAAATAAAACCAATGTAGTTCAAGTGGTCATCATCTACCTGCTGTCATATGCAAAACAGCGGGGAGGGGGAATAACTTTTTCACAGAATGTCTCCCCTGTTAATTAATTAGAGGATTGACAGATTTTTGCTTCTCATGTTCAGGATATAAGCACAAACACCACTGTTTCTCACTGAAAAGTACCTTAACTTTTTTAGATTTGGTATGTCTCAATAAATTCACTCACTCATTCCTTCATATAATAATTAATATTGAGAACTAACTTTATTCTAGCATCCTAGATCCAGATGATAAAGTAGTAGACACTAAATTTTAATGCATAAACAAACAGTACCTTACTGAGCTTAAATTCTAGTATCAATCAAGCGGTATTAAATAAAATTAATATATTAAATGTAGGTTTACTATGTTCTAGGGCTCTGGAAAAAAAAACAATAAAATTAAGAGTGAGTGTGTGTTCCAATTTTAACTACAGTGGACAGAGTGGTAACTAAGAAGGTAATATTTTTTTTAAAGATTTTATTTATTTATTTGACAGATAGAGATCACAAATAGGCAGAGAGGCAGTCAGAGAGAGAGAGGAAGGGAAGCAGGCTCCCTGCTGAGCAGAGAGCCTGATGTGGGGCTCAATCCCAGGACCCTGGGATCATGACCTGAGCCAAAGGCAGAGGCTTTAACCCACTGAGCCACCCAGGCGCCCCTAAGAAGGTAATATTTGAGTGAACACTAGAATGATATAAGAGAATGAACGCTGCTGATTTAGGAACTAGAGAGTACCACACAGAAATAAGCAAATGCACATGTCCTGATGCAGGAGTGTGCCGGGTGAGATAGCAGAATAGCTAGGAGTCAGTCTGGTTGCCGCAGAGATTAGGAAGGGAACAACTCGATATGAGGAAAGAGATAATGAACCTCTAAAACTACTTTGATTTTTATACAGAGTGTGATAAAGATCATTGGAAGGTTTTGAGCAGAAAAGGATGTCATCTGGTTTTAAAAAATAAAACCATGGTTGATCTAGAGAGAATTAAGTATGGAGGCAGGATGGTGGAAGCAAGGAGGCCAATTAGTAAACAGTAGCAATCCAGTTGACAGATTATGATGCTTTGCCCAGAGTAGCAGCAACGGAAGTAGTGATAAATATTTAAAGTCCAGGTAAGTACCAAAGAAAAAGACTCAATGATGATTTTGAGGTTTTCAGCCTCGGTTACTAAAAGGATATAGATTAACATATCTGAATGGAATATTTATGTAAAATTAATTTCTATGTGGGCTTTTTAACTATTTTGACAGCAGAGATATAGGCCATTTGCATCTCTATTCTTCCCCCAAACACAAAACCTTCAACTATACATACAGCACTTTTGTAAAGAAATTCCACTGATATACTCTATACTAGAAACTGCTATATTCAATTCTGCTAATAAGCATCTCACTGTTCAAACTGTACTGCTCTTCCTTTAGCTCATTTATTCAAATATCTCATTGAATAATAACTTATTCTACCTCATTAATACTCCAATCTATAAACCTACATAACCATCTTCATTTCTCTTGGTATTCAACTGAAATTATTTGATTTATCATTTTAACTACTTCTTTATAAAAAGCCTTAATATCAATATTATTTTAATATATCAATATATTTCAACTCAAATATCAATTTTATCACTTCCACATCTAATCAAGTGCAGGTTTTTTTGGAAAAAAAAAAACTTGATTGGATTTATTTAAAAATCATATTGGGGCGCCTGGGTGGCTCAGTGGGTTAAGCCTCTGCCTTCAGCTCAGGTCATGATCTCAGGGTCCTGGGATCGAGCCCCGCATCCAGCTCTCTACACAGTGGGGGGCCTGCTTCCCCCCCCTCTCTGCCTATTGCTCTGCCTACTTGTGATCTCTCTCTCTCTCTCTCTCTGTCAAATAAATAAATAAAATATTTAAAATAATCATATCAAATGAAGATACTACTGGTAAGCCTATAGTGATCTATCAAATGTGTTTTTATTTCTCCTATCCAGAAAGAATTATTAGATACACTAATAATCTCATACTCTTGTTCTCTAAGATAAAAGATTAGATATACTTTCATTTTTAGATGCATTTTATCCATAAATGTTCATTCATTTTCATTGTTTAAGCACTATTTGCATGCTAGTCATGTCCCAATTTTTATCCCTAATCCAGTCCTATTCCTTAGCTCCTAATTAATACATCTAATTGCCTACTTGTTTACCTGACTTCATTTAGAGGTTCATATGTGGTAACACCAAAACAGAACTTAGTGTTTCCAGAAGCATTATTTGTTCAGATAATCAGGACAGATGTTAAAAGTTCATTGCTGATTTCTCCATTTTCCTCTATCACCTACTTTTATGATTTGTATAACTTAATCAGATTATAAGATTGATATAGTGTTTACAGCTTTACAAAGAAAATATGACTATAACATGTGTGTATTATATATAATGAATAACTAAGTTGACAAATATGTCCATCAAATGTTTCTTTGGTTTATTTTTGTTTGTTTCACTATTATTCCATAAGTTTAACATCCAAATGTTTCCTTATCATTAATGCTATCTTATTATCATTAATATGATATCTTGATATTTTAAGTTCCTTCATCTTATTTTATAGTAAAGACTCAATACTTCTAATTAGCATACTTATTATATTCAGAATTATCAAATATGGATATATTAGGAGTATAACTGTTAAAGTTAAATAAATGTACTCTATAATCTAACACTGCTCATCAAAAATTTTCATAAAACTACCCAAGATATTATGAATTTTAGAAACCATAATGCAATTATTCTACTTACATTATCTTTTGGAAAATATATCAATTTAAACAAAATACAAAAGAGCTTTTCATGGAAATATGTAACTAATGTTCTTTTCATAATTAAACACTTATGAAATTTATTTAGTACTAACATCCAGGTGTTGAGGCAATGAGACTGTGAAAAGATTAAAAACTATAAAAGATTGAAACTATATTGCACTTATTGTAGTTTTAATTATTTATGAAATGTATCATTCTGACAGTCTAACAGACCATCTAAAATTACATTTGCATACAGATTTTGCAGAATTAGTTTCTATTATGTGTTATGTTTGGTTTTATGTGTGAACTTGTCTAAGCTATAGTACCCAGTTATTCAATTTAACACTAGTTAGGTGTTCCTGTGAAGGTTGATTATAGATGTGGTTAACATCTATAATCTGATGATTTTATGAAGGTATCTTTGAGAATCTGGATAGACCTCATTCAAGAAGCTGAGGCTTTAAAAACAAAAGACTTACTTGAGGAAGAAGAAATTTAACCTCAAGGCTGCAACATCTATCCTTACTAGAGAATCTCCAGTAAATCTCCATGCCTAAAGACATGTACTATAGATTTCAGAACTGCCGGTCTCAAAAATTCTGTAAACCAAAGCCATGAAATACGTTTCTCTGTCTCTGTAAATCTCTCTCTCTTTCTCTCTCTCTCTCTCTCTCTCACACACACACACACACTTGTGCACAAACACAGGCTCTTTGCATCTGTGCATAAATAGGTTTAAAGAGCTGTGAAAAAATATTTAATTTCAAAGTAGGAATATGTGTATGTGTGTCTATGTGTGTTGAGATGTAAGTTTTAAAGGGTAGTAATGTGGAGGAAACTTCTAAAATGTATTTTATGTTGAGCTCTGAATTTAAGAAGGAAAGAAAATTAAACTGATAAAAAGTTTGCTTTGTATAATATTGACTATTTAATTCTCAATGACATTTTCTCCAAAATTATCTAAAACTTATATTTTTGTGTAAAGCACAGGACTGATTAAAGATTATAGGATGTTATCTATGCCTTAGCAGTTTGTCATATACGCTTTATTTTTTTTCTCTTAAAATAAATCATACAATGGTATTTAGACACTTTGCAACTGGAGTCATATGTGAGTTTATTGATTCTCTCAATTGACTATGTCTAGGCCACAAAATTCGTAGCAAGGCGTTATCTGTATTTATCTGTATATTGATAATATCATGGGTGAAAAATAAGAAAAATATTAAAATAATAATGCATAACAAAATAAAAGGGACATCTTATTTTGACCAATGAGAATAGTGTTTTATGAACTGAAACATTAAACAAACTGAAATCTGTGTACCTAAAGGTATTGTTGAAAAAAGAAGATAAATAGAATCTATTTGGAGTAATATTGTGACCTGAACTGTATTGTCAAATCAAAGGATCCTAAAAGGAAAATCTGCCCATTATCATCTTAAGCAGTGCATAAGGGCAATTTCCCCTTTAAAAGGATGTAATATCACACTTTTGAATTTAGAAACTATTCAAATGACCACCAGATTTACAAAAATTAAGAAATTATGACAGATATTAAAATCAAAGCATATGTTCTGCAAATGCCATCTGCAAAGGTTTCACTAGATGACAGAATAATAAGAAGTACTCAGAAAATCTTCAGGATCACATAACTTATACAGAAAAGATTTTACTCTTCAAATTTAAAGAGAAAGGAGAAGACAAGAACTTAAGTCTATGCACACAAACAGCTTCTGAATGTCATAAAGGTATTGAACTAACAATAGACATACAAGAAAATAAAACACTATTTTCATTATTGGCTACAAATACATTCAACCGTTAAAACTGATTTAGAAAATCTATTCCTAAATATAATAACTAATAATACATTCCTTTAAGGTTTGTTTCCAGAATAATGTAACCTATAATGATTATATAATCAAAATGGCACAGATTGAGAAATGAAAACTCATGGGATGCCTGGGTGGCTCAGTTGGTTAAGCAGCTTCCTCTGACTCAGGTCGTGATCCCAGCGTCCTGGGATTGAGTTCCACATCGGGCTCCTTGCTCGGCAGGGAGCCTGCTTCTCCCTCTCGCCCTCCCTCTGCCTGCCACAATGTCTGCCTGTGCTCACTCTCTCTGACAAATAAATAAAATCTTAAAAAAAAAAAAAAAGAAATGAATACTCACAATAGTTTATTCCTGACATATATCCCACTGGTTAAAAATCAACTTAAAATTAAGTGATTTTCTTCTCTCAATACAGTTCTTGTTGGTCTTGGCAAGGATAAATCTTTGATATAATCATCATTTAATAGGTATCTTTATAAAACCCTTTACTATCAATATTACATTTTCACCCTCTTCAATATTTCCAATACTATAAGCTATATAAACTTTAGAATCCCAATTTCAAACTTTCTATGTCTTTTTTTTCACAATAATGATTCATTCAATGAACAAATAAACCCAGACTACTAAACAAAAATGCAACACACAAACACACATACCCAAACATACCTTGAGAGAAAAGCCTTTAAATATTTACAATAGATATATTTAAACTGTGGAATAATAAATAATTTTCTTTATGTTCATATTATTTGTCCACCTTTGCTATCATAATAATGTATAGTTTTAGAACAAGAAAAGTGTATTCAAATACATTTCAATTACATAAAAGAAAAAAAATACCACATTAAATCAGTAGCATTTAAGAAATACTTTATAATTTGCACTATGACACACATAAGAATATATTTTTAGGGGACACTCAGTTAGATTAGACTACTTAAAGCGAATAGCTGTCAGCCTAGTTAACTTGGTGTCCTGAAGCTGAGGCCACTAATACCTTAGCACAACCGGTAACTCATAATCTGTACACCAGTTTGCCACATTTTGAAGAGAGCTCTAG
The DNA here is from genome assembly GCF_902655055.1 of Lutra lutra. Classification (NCBI taxonomy): domain Eukaryota; kingdom Metazoa; phylum Chordata; class Mammalia; order Carnivora; family Mustelidae; genus Lutra; species Lutra lutra. The sequence continues at coordinate 193,819,673 of NC_062279.1, forward strand.
ATTATCTTAATACATAATTTACACTAATATTTCAATTACTCTTTAGAATATTGAAACTTTTTTGGCAGTATAACTTCCACTATTCTTTTTTGTTTGGTTGGTTGGTGGACGATTAGGTTTTCAGAATCAACTAAAAAAAGGTGAAATGGCAGTCAAGTATTTGTCTCTTAAAATTCTTTATAGAGTTTGAATATAATACCTTCTCTTCTTATTCCTTTTTTCCCTTTTTTATGTAAGTATATTTTTAACAAAATCAAATAAAACAAGTTTATGAAAATGATTATCATATGATCTTGTCATCTGCCAAAGTGAAATTTAAAATTGTATTCTAGTTAAAATTATTATTGTACCAATATTTTATAGTGTGCTTCTTTGCAAACACATATAAAATACAGGACAAATATAATATTCTTACCCATTATTACATATTAGGTATAGCTAAGCGTAAGTATTTAAAATTTTTGTCATTAGAAACATTAAATTAGGGGCGCCTGGGTGGCTCAGTGGGTTAAGCCGCTGCCTTCGGCTCAGGTCATGATCTCGGAGTCCTGGGATCGAGTCCTGCATCGGGCTCTCTGCTCAGCGGGGAGCCTGCTTCCTCCTGTCTCTCTGCCTGCCTCTCTGCCTGCTTGTGATCTCTCTCTGTCAAATAAATAAATAAATAAATCTTAAAAAAAAAAGAAACATTAAATTATCCTAAATGAATAGCAATAAATATATGAGTTGTTAAATCGACATAATGAATTAATACATAATTCAAATAGCATTAAATTAGCCTATTTAATAAAAGAAGTAAGTCATATGGACTCAACTAGGACTAAAAAGTATATTCATTTCATACATCATGATAATACTGCCTTATAAAATGCAAATGAAAACTACAATGAGATATCACCTCCACCTGTCAGAATGGCTAAAATCAACAACACAAGAAACAATGGGCAAGGGTGTGGAGTAAGGGGAACACCTTTGCATTGTTGGTAGGAATGCAACCCCGGAAACAGTAGGGAGGCTCCTCAAAAAGTTAAACGGTAGAACTATTCTACAACCCAGCAATTGCTCTACTGGGCATTTGCCCAAAAAATATGAGAGGATGCATGTGCCCCAGTGTTTTTAGCAGTATTATCCATGATAGCCAAACTGAGGAAACCACCCAAGTATCCAGAGCCTGATGTATGAAGAAGGAAGATGTGGTATATATATGTACATTGGAGTATTACCAGTCATAAAAATGAAATCTTGATGTATGCAATGACATGGATGACTCTAAAGAGTATATAATGCTGTAAAATCAGTCAGAGAAAGATGAATACCATATCATATCCCCTATGTGTGGAATTTAAGAAGCAGAACAAGCAAGCAAAGAGGAAAAAGAGAGGGAGGGAGAGAGAGAGAAAAACCAATAAATGACTCAGCTATAGAGAACAAACTGATTTTACTAGAGAGATGAGCAGGTGGATGGTTATATAAAAAATGGGGATTAAGGAGTGCACTTGTCATGATGAGCACTGGGTGATGTACGGAAGTGTTGCATCATGATACTGCACACTGGAAGCTAATATTATACTATATGTTAACTAAATGAAATTTAAATAAAAACTAAAGCAAATAATAAAATTATATTTAAAATAAACCTTCCATTATCCTTACCCCTTTTTTCAAGATAACATCCTATTCACCCCTCTTATTCTCACAAATACTGTTAAACAGTATTTTTTAACTTTGTGACAGCAAATTAATTTTTTAATGCTCCCAATCGTGGTTTATCCTTACCACTCTGAAGAAACTTGTTATCAAGGGTTTCGATGACTATGTAGTATCTGAACCTCCAGCACTTTACTTCCCCCACCCCCTGACTTAAATACCTATGGCCCAGCTGGCTTCCCATTAATTCATTGAAATCCATTTTCTTGGCTTCCACCAAAATACTCACCTTGGCTTTTGCTATGCTTCTTACTAGTTTATCTTTCTGTGTGTATCCCTGGAGTACTAGTGTCCCCTATGTGAAAGGCTTTCAGTACTAGGTCTCCAAACTCTAGACCAATATTTTGCAATTCTTGAATGTTCAATTTATTTAAAATACAGTGGTTCCAAAACTGAATTATCTTCCCTTAGCATCCCAATTAACCAGTTCACACATTTAGGAATCTATAAGCTCATTTCTCTCCACTCTCTCTCATACCCAGTAAGTTACTAAACTCTAAATTCTACATCCAAAAGCCATTATACCCCCCTCTTTATTTTTTTTTTAAAGATTTTTATTTATTTATTTGACAGAGAGAAATCACAAGTAGGCAGAGAGGCAGGCAGAGAGAGAGGAGGAAGCAGGCTCCCTGCTGAGCAGAAAGCCCGATGCGGGGCTCAAACCCAGGACCTGGGATCATGACCTGAGCCGAAGGCAGCGGCTCAACCCACTGAGCCACCCAGGCGCCCCCCCCTCTTTATTTTTTAATCTCCCCAACCCCACCACCATTTTGTTGGTGGAAACATTTATCATGTTTTCAGATATGTCACCTAAGTTCCCTATCAAGAGACTGTCAGAACTACAGTAATATTATCCACATTGTCACTAAAATTATAGTTCAGATGCAATTCTGACAAGATAATTATGATTAAAATGTAGTAATGAATTTCTGTTGCCTACAAGAGAAACCTAAGCTTTATGTAATGGAGTAAAATTTTCTATCCAATATTGTATCAGTTTATTATTTGAGACTCAGTTTTCTCTCTTTCTCCTCAAAGTGAACCTTTACTTTGTGTTGGTTAACCATCTCACACTGGGCACCTAAAGGTCCAAAATTTCCTTCTTCCATCCTTATATTTTTGTGTCCCACAATATGTGAAAAATTGCTACTACCAAGAATATGAACCTTAAAGGAATTATGAACAGTCAGAAGGAGTCAGAAGGGCACTTGTGATGAGCACTGGGTATTGTATGTAAGTGACAAATCATTGAATTATACACTTGAAATTAGTATTACACTTTATGTTAGCTAGCGGACTTAAATAAAAACTTGGGGTGCCTGGGTAGTTCAGTTGGTTGGTCAGCTGCCTTAGGCTGGGGTCATGATCCTGGAGTCTGGGGGTCTAGTCACGCATTGGGATCCCAGCTCCACAGGGAGTCTGCTTCTCCCTCTGACCTTCTCCCCCTCTTGTGCTCGCTCGCTTTCTCTCAAATAAATAAATAAAATCTTAAAAAAATAAATAAAAACTTGAAAGAAAAAAAGCCACATAAAAATTGAAAAAGAGTGATAGTAATGACATCAGGAGTCCAGCTGTGTGGGCAGCATGGAGTGTCCAGTTATACAGTTGCCCCAGGTAGTATCATGACTAGTTATTTTCTTAGAGATCATACTCCCTTGTCTCTACCTTGCTTTGGGAAACTAATTCTCTAGCCTCCCCTTTGAATCTGGAGATATCAGATGTCATCCCATTTAATTATTTTTCTTAAGCTGACCAAAATCTGTTTCCATTATTTAAAGGTAAAAGCTACAACTGATAAAACCATATCACATATAAGCACAAAGTATATTAAGACACATTATGAAATATCATACCAAACAATTACACTGTTCTAATTTCCAAGAATTATTTTCTTATTCCTATTTTGACTTCAGATACTATATACTTACACTTGTGACTTTTACTTTCCTTATCTTTTAAACTATACACATCTGTGGACAGACTATATGTCATTGGTGTGTGTGTGTGTGTGTGTGTGTGTGTGTGAGAGAGAGAGAGAGAGAGAGAGAGAAAATACACCAGGGCACCTATTTCAATTTAGAGATTTAGTTGAATTATTCAATAAACAATTTTATAACTTCTAATTCCTTAAATATTTACTGCAAAACCAATGACATGATCAAATTTAAGGAAATTACTTTATAGAATTTGAAAGTTAAAGTTGTATTCATATATTGAGAATACACTCAACACAAAATGACATGGGGATGACCATAATTATCATATCAAAATCCTCTTGCTTCCTATTCCACATCAGGCTCATTGAGCAAACTATGGTAAGTCTCTCTTACTATTATTAAAATTTTATTACTCTATTTATTATTTTATTACTAAAAGTTGATTATTATCTTAAAATATAAAATTTTATTTGCTCAACTGATTTATATGTTAATTGATCATATGTGGGTGGGGCTTATTTCTGGATTTTCTATTCTGTTCCACTGAACTATTTTTTTTTTTACAATTTTATTTATTTATTTGACAGAGAAAGAGAGATCAAAAGTAGGCAGAGAGGCAGGCAGAGGGGTAGGGGGATTCTGAAATGGGTCGTTAGAACTGGCCCCATGTCTTTCATTTTCCTAATCAACATTGTTTCCCATTAACAAATACAAGTTTCCAATATGTTTCCATTCGAATCAGCCCCCAATTACAACTTCCATCATTGTCAACAAACTCATTAGTATTTTGCCTCAGAGAAAAAATATGGACCTTTTACTTTCTTACACACCATTAATAAATATCAACATCTGTCTTTCCTTTTTATTTCCTGCACAGGTGTTCTTATACAAAGTTAAGATGTCATCTTGACTTCTGGATATCATTCCAACTTCTTCAACAGAAATATCCTTTTTTTTTTTCTTTTTAAGATTTTATTTATTTATTTGACAGAGAGAGAATACAAGTAGGCAGAGAGTCAGGCAGAGAGCAGGGGGAAGCAGGCTCCCTGCTGAGCAGAAGCCTGATGTGGGGCTGGATCCCAGGATCATGACCTGAGCCAAAGGCAAAGGCCTTAATCCACTGAGCCACCCAGGTGTCCCCAGAAATATCACTTTGCTGAATATCTCTTCACTTTTCTAAATCTCTCAATAACACTCACCAAAAACTACTGAGTTTCTCCCTTTACCCAGATAGTAGTCTGTACATTAGAATAGTGAAACTAAACAAAAGCAAATTTGGCTTGTAAATCATATTCTCTGCTTTGATGAGTTATGTAATATTCTAATAAACACGTTTAACATGAACAATTTAAAAATGTAAATTTCTATAAAAAAACAGTTTTAGGAGATAATTTGATCAATAATTTAATAAAGTAGGACCTCAGAGAGGCTTCCTAATGAACTAGTTGTTTATCTCTGGTAAGAAAGGAGAATCAGCAATTTTGAAATGGTTTTGCAAACAAGTGAATTTCCAAGCAAGAAATAACTCTACAGATGGAGAAAGCATGACATTCTAATGCAAATTATAATGATAAAAAGTCCAGGATGACTGAAATGCAGAAAATTAAGAGATAGGTGGATGCTGGGCCTGGGGAAGTGGATGTAAATCTATTAAATGCCAGGTTATTTGTATAATTAGTTTCAGTGCTTGGGACAGAAATGACTCTAGATATTTTCAAGCATGAAAAGAGTAAGTACAGGAAATTAAGATCTTTAAAAATTTGGGGAGTTGCTAGAGAAATACAACTGCCACATGGTGATGCAGCTTACCCTCACAGCAAATTTTGCAAAGGCCAGAAGATGGCCATTTCCTCTAACAGTAATACAATTGCCTTTATTAAACATGTGCCAGACATGAAATGACACCACACTGGTCATCACAAACATTAAAGTCTCTCAGAATTCATTTACCAACATCATAGCATCAAGCCATGTTAAAGTATTTTACCTTAAAATTCCCTGTTTCGTGGAGGCACATTTCCTGTCCTAAGTCTACATTGCTCATGAACCTAAGAAATGCCATGTTTAGATCCATTCATTGCAGGTCAGGAAGGTGCTTTGAACTGGGTAAGAACAGATGTTGAAGGACAATATACCATAAACTGGACACTCTGTAATTTACATCGGCTTTTAATCCTAAAGTCATAAAATCCATTAAGTACTTTTAATATATTATGTTTGCATTTTGGAAATAAACTGTTGCATGGAGAATAATTTCAACAGATGTAGAATGGATTCTGGAAAGAAGTTTGGAAGGTATTGCCGTGCTGGTCAAGCTAAGAAATGATAGCATGCTGTATCGTAGTATGGCCACATAAATAAAGGAATTATTAAAACAGATTATTAAAACAATGACTTTATTTGAAACAATATTCCTGTTATTTTTTTCATCTCCACTTTCCTACACCATTATCCAATCACTTACTTGATTACTTTGTAAGCCACCTCCCAAAAAAATTATGTGAACCTTAATCATCGTCTGACATGAGTAAAATACAAAAGCAGGTGGCACTGAACCCCACGGCACTACCGTTATTGCACTCATACTTTAAACGCAGATCACATCTCTGGTCACATGCAATGTTTAGTTAGAATTGCTGAGAGAAGAGAAAATACCACAGGCTTAGTTTATTCATGTGTTGCCCAGGGATGTAGAAAAGGTAAGGATGGCCTGTTGCTGCAACACAGCGACACTCAGGGGCTGACATGGAAGATAGTTTTGAAAGGCAATCCTCTGTGTTATCAGAGCCTTAGACATTCACCTGTCATGTACTTTCTGTGGGGAAGGTGATAACCTGAGTTAGAGGTGTACTGAGAGTCTTGGGCAATGGCAAATGGCTAACCTGGTCTGAGGTCTGAAAGGGTAAAGATTGGAAGATTAAGGACAATGCATCTTCAGGAAGAGATAGAAAGATCGTCCTACCAAAGGTGACACAAAGTATAAGGATCTTTCTATAGCACCTTATTCCTCACTGGAGATCAGACCCCACAGGAAAAAACAAACAAACAAACACCATTAACAGAATGAATATGATGACTCACCCACATCATACCAGTTAGCTGTGTCACTGGCTACATCAGTGCTCTCAAAAAGGCACAGAATCATAACAGTAGAGATGGATGGTACAGATGGAAGATGGGAGAAAAATAAGATTTTGTACATTATGAATTCTGATCCTGCTTTATGAGAAATGGTCACAAAAGTCACTGATGAGGGATGCCTAGGTGGCTCAGTGAGTTAAAGCCTCTGCCTTAGGCTTACATCATGATCTCAGGGTTCTGGGATCCAGCCCCGCATTGGGCTCTCTGCTCAGCAGGGAGCCTGCTTCCTCCTCTTTCTGCCTATCTCTGCCTACTTGTGATCTCTATCAAAAAAACAAACAAACAACAACAACAAACAGTCACTGATGACACCCTTGTCATAAAATCCAATAATGACTCTATTTCTGTTCCAAAGAACTTATCAGTTTGAGAATATTTAGCACTCTGCCTTTGCTGAGTACTTCACTTTTGACATTTAATGAACTGTGGAAGTTTTCTTTCTTCTCTAGAACTACTTGGATTTTTTTTTTTTTTAAGATTTTATTTATTTATTTGACAGGCAGAGATCACAAGTAGGAAGAGAGACAGGCAGATAGAGAGAGAGGTGGAAGCAGGCTCCCTGCTGAGCAGAGAGCCCCATGTGGGGCTTGATCCCAAGACCCTGGGATCATGACCTGAGCTGAAAGCAGAGGCTTTAACCCACTGAGCCACCCAGGTGCCCCACTACTTGGATTTTTGAAGACAGATGTTTTCAGTCTTTTTTTGTTTGTTTGTTTTTTGTTTTTTTGTGTTTTTTGTTTGTTTGTTTGTTTTCAGTCTTTTTTAGTTTCTTTTTCCTACTCTCCCTTCTTTGAAGGTTATCAATGGCCAAGATTTTAGTCAGATTTAAAAAGATTTAATAAAATTTTAATAAGCTCTATTAGTCAATATTGATAGGATGACATGGAATATGAAGAGATAGGTATAATAACTGCCATAGGTAGGTAGAAGAGAGGGATTGTATTTGTGATTTCTAGAATGCTGGGGCAGGGTGGGTAAAGACGTAGGTCTAGAGGTGGCAGGTGTTCTCACAAGGTACTTTTGCTTTATTTACATCATCATTATGATGAAATATTACTAAAATTGAAAAAGAAAACATTTTGAAAATTTAAAAATGAATTCAACAGAATAAAAAGAGTTCATGTAGGTAAATCCATTTGTTTATACATGACTGGTTATCCTGTTAAGGAATGGAAATTTTTGAACCATTTTCATCATGAAATATAGTGCATATACAGAAAATTCTATAAACTAAAAGTGCAAAGATCAATAAGTTTTGCAAAACAAACAAACAAACTCCATTTGTGTAACCCTTACCCAAAAAGGAAAAAGACTTCCAATACCACCGAAGATAGCACGCTCCCAGTCCTTTCTATCTCCTTCCTTCCCAAAATAACTAACATCTACATTTTATGGCAATTCATTTTTTCTCTTGCATATTTAGATTTAAGACATGCCTACCTAAGCACTGTTTTTTACTGGTATATGAATGTAATCATATAATATTACTGTTTTCTGCCTGGCTCATCTTCTTCAACATTATTGTGATTTATTCTTGTTGTTGCATGCAGGTATAGTTCATCCATTTCCACTGCTACATAATAATTCAATTTATGATTCACCACAATGTATCTATCCTCTATATAGATAGAAAATTGTATTTTTTCCAATTTTTATTATTATAAATAATACTACATTTAACTTTTTTTTTGCATTTCTTCATATGGATGTGCCAATATTATTCATAAACATATAACTTTGGGTTACAAAGTATGTACATTTTAACTGTTGCAAATAATACCAAGCGTTTCCAAAATGGGTGTATAATTTATGCTTCTGTAAGCTCTGTGTAATTTTTATCCCTCCACATGCTTACCAAGACTTTATATTGTGTCTGTGGTATAATTTTTGTTACTCTCTTATAATTAATGAAGATGGCTCATTTTCAAATACTTTTTGGTAATATCCATACCCCCATGTTTGGAATGTCTAGTTATATGCATTTTTTCCATTTCATATTGAACTTTAATTTTTATATTGAATTTTTACCTTTAATTATAGATTTGCAGTCTCTTTCTACCTTCTAGATACAGTTTCTACATCAGTTGTATTTGTTAAACAGTGCCTGCCATTTTGTAACTTGAATATTAAATTTCATAGTTATATCTTGTGACAGACTTGTTTTTGTTATAAATTTGTTATGTTCATTACATTTATATTCTATTTAATATTTTTATTCCATCTCACAAATCATGAGAATATTCTATAATAGTTATCGGGAACCATATAATTTGCCTTTTGAATTTAGTTCTATAATCTACATGAAATAGATTTTTAATTATAGTATGATGTTGCAGTCAAATAACTATACTTTTTTCATTTGCCTATCAAATTGTATAATTTTTGAAAAGATTATCCTTTCCACCTGATCTCTAGTATAATTTGTAATCTGTCTTTATTTACAACAGCATATATTCATACATGTTATATAAATAATACAAAATGTTTATATACACAAATGTGTGTATATATACACACACAAATGTGTTTGTGTGCATATAGGTGTATGCATGTGTGTGTGTGTGTGCAATAATTAACACATTACCTACAAATTAACTATAAAGAAATTATTCTGCTATATTGATATTATAATAAAAGCTTTAATTTCCAAACCTAGTTGGGCTTTAAAATTCAAATGTCCCCAACTGCTTTTCTAGTACATATGAAATTTAAAGTTTTGAAGTAAAGCACATGCCTACTTGAGCGAAGGGTTGAATTATTTTTGTTCACTTTGTAGCCTACAGTAACAAGGATTTGTGGCACTTATTTTATACTTTCCTATTTATTGGCAGATTTACTTGTTCTCTCTAAGAGACTGCTTACTAAATTACAAAAGCATATCTCATAATTTTGAGGATTTGCAATAATGCGTTTGTTTTATATAGAGAGTCAGAATAGTAAACTCTTCCCAGTTTAACTTTTAATGACTTAAAATACTAATAAAAATGCTTGTACACTATTATTCTATTGTCTTACTCATTTTCAGTAGAAATAAAATTTAATATTACATAAATTATGACAGTAGATAAAGAATAATAAACCTACCACTGCTTTTCCAATTTTAGTATATGTGCTGCCTAAGCGAGCATGTACCACTGCTTTTCAAGTAGAACAACATGTCACTAATGATTCTGTTTTCGTCATGGGAGTGATTGGCTTAAGACACATTTGCTTAGAATTTATTGATTGTTAAAACAAACCTTGATTTTGACACACACTTTATACTCTTTAACTATAAGAAAGCTTAAAGATTGAACATTAAATGAAATCATAGCAAAATAATATTATGTAAAACAAGAAAAATAACACTTGTTATAATACTGGTATATTCCACCAAATTGATGAGTGTGTATGTACAAGTATCTGAATGTGTGTGTGTGTGTGTGTGTGTGTGTGTGTGTGTGTGTGTGTATTCTGTACCTCTGCTCTCCAAGAGAATGTTAGATTAAGAATCCAGAACCTCAACATGGTATCTATAGCCTTGGGGATATTTATTGTAGATAAAAAGAAAATATTCATAACTTGAAGGTTTGAAGGACTTTAGTTGATTCTTGTGATACTTTGAGTGGTTCCTAACTAAAAACATATTTAGACACTGCTTTAAAATACCAAAATTTACCAGGATTAACTGTTTAATTATTGAGTCAATGTTGCATTTAATTTCATTTCCTGCAGAATAATGTTATAGAATATGTACATGAAAAGTGAAAATTACTTGCCCTCTTTAAAATATATTATATTTTTGTTTATACAGTGCTACTTAGTTGAATTAGACATTTAATTTTAACTTAATTTAAAATTCTAATATGTAATATGTTAGCTCATTTGTCTTAGTATGTTTCTATTGGTTAATTCTGCTTTATAATAGAAAGATATACAGAACAGAGGTTTAAGTTATTAAATCTATGACCAGTATATGCTTAAGAAATTGAATTTGAGAATGCCAATAATTCTTTATGCAAGAGTTTAAATTATTAGCTTTTAGAAAAATGGAATGCTCATTTAATTTGTCAGGGAGCAAACAGAACAGAGGCTTTACAATATGTATGTATTTATTTATTCATTCATTCACTTACATTTATTTAATAAATATTTATTATAAGCTGCATTGCATAAATATATTGATATTTTTAAAGAAACCGTGGTATTACAATTAGCTACACATTCCTTTTTTTTTAGGATTTTATTTATTTGACAGACAGAGATCACAAGCAAGCAGAGTGGCAGGCAGAAAGGGGGGAGGCGGGGAGCAGGTTTCCTGCTGAGCAGAGAGCCCAGTGTGGGGCTGGATCCCAGGACAGTGAGATCATGACCTGAGGCAAAGGCTGAGGTTTAACCCACTGAGCCACCCAGGTGCCCCAAACTACATATTCCTATTAATAGAAATACTATGGGAATATGAGCTAAAGTTCTCCCCACACACTGTCTTTTAGCCAATATCATTCCTCTCAAGTTTATAAAATAAAATAGAAGAAATATAAATGTAGTTTATCAAACATTTATTATACATATATTATGTTCAAAGTATATATATAAGGATACATATATTCATGTGTACATTTATGAATATATATGCATATATACATATATGTGTATGTGCTGTGTTAAAGCAGAAGGTACATAAAGGGAAGTTTTTAAGGTGCAAAATTGGAGTGCATGAATGGTCAAAGTGTTTGTGTTTTTCTATTAAGCGTGAAAAACCATTAATCTTAGTTATGTAATAGCAGAAAAACACAACTGAAGTTCTTAGCTAACTGAAGTGTGTATCAGTAATAATAACAATGGTAATATAGAGGGTATGATTTTTAGGCCCTAACACATTGACATATAAGAAATTTTGTATAATAAGTTACATAAGCTAATCGCCAATCTACCTATTATTGGAATCCCTTACCCCTCTACCATGATAATCTCTAAAACAAATACTAAAATGATTCCCTAATGGATTGCTTAAGTAACTAGGATGAGCAGTGCTGCTCTAAAGAGCCAGGCTGAATGCATCACGTTAAAGAAAAAAATTACTCTGTCACTAGTTAACGATGGCAAAAAGATTTTATAAAAGGAATTACTGTATTTTTTTTTTTTTTTTAAGTAGGGGAGAAAGATTGGGCTCAACTTCAAAATGTGGGGATTTATAACCAAGGAACAGGGTGGGAGTCAGTGGATGGAATATTATTAAGAGGAAACAACAGGGGAGCAGGGGATTCTGGCTGAATCAATTTGACTATATTCTTGCTGAAGGCAGGTCAGGGTGACCAGATATAACCTGGGGGATGGTATGTGAAGAGAAATTTGATCAGATATCTACTGAGGATAAATCAAGTATCCATAGTTGGAATCTCTCTGCACCAATTTAGCTGCAACTGGGCATCGCAGGCCCCATGAGGAAAGACAAGAAGGTTAAGGCCTGGACTAAATAAAAGGGATCCTAATACTTAATATCTTGTCAGCAGCTATGGTCAAAGGCATTTGGGAGTTTGTTGTTATAAATAATACAGCCTGTCCTATTCTGACTGAAACTTTAAATTTATAATATTTCTTGATTTATTTGCTAACTCTAAGAATGTATGCTTCCTGAAGTCATAGAATTTTGTCTGTGGGATCACAGTATTAACAAATATGACACAATATTCATGTCATATATATTTGTTGAATGAATAGATAAATGAAGATAGAATCAGGAATTGCTTTCATTACAAGAAACGCCAAGCCAAGTTAGACAGGAATTTCAGGGAAGTTGTAGATTTGGGAAAAAGTATATTAAATTTCTTCTACTTTCTCAATGAAATAAATAGGAAAAAAACTTTACTAAATAGTTTAATAAATGCTTGCTAATTGGGTTAATAAATTAAAACAGAAAGAAACATTTACTCATATTTTAATACAGAAAAATACCTAGGATTTATGAATGTGTAGGTAAGGGCTTAAAACTACTTAATAATGACAAAAATGTACATTGAAATCAACATAAATATATAATTTATGCTTAAAAAATAAAATTCACCTTCATTTAAAATATGTGATGAGTGTAAGAAGGCTACTAAAGTTTGTGTTTCCTGGAGTTATCTCTCAAAATATGAAATATATATTTGGTTTCTGGTTTTTTTTTTCATTTTTTTGTTTTTGTAAACAATGATTTAGTAACATAGATTATTCACCTATTTCTTAAGCCTTATAAACATCATTCGTTCTCTTTGAAGGGACAGAGTGGTTTTCATTAATAGAGCAACATCTCTTCTTTTAGAAGCAAATGAGTTCCCTGAAGGGCAATTAATAAAATAATATTGGCACTAACACAACTGCTAACGTGTTAATTAAAAATGAGACAAGTTGGGGCTCCTGGGTGGCTCAGAGGGTTAAGTATCTCTCTTGGTCTCAGGGTCTTGGTCATGGTCTCAGGGTCCAGGGATCAAGCCCCGCATCAGGCTCTCTGCTCAGCAGGGAGCCTGCTTCCCCCTCTCTCTCTGTCTACTTATGATCTCTCTATCTCTGTCAAATAAATAAATAAAATCTTTAAAAAAAAAATGAAAGACAAGTTAAAAGGAAAGTAACTATGGATTCAACAAACATGAAGATATTTACGTATATAAATAATTTTTTGTTATAAAATCAATTAAACTAGAATTTTTAATTTTTAACTTAGATGTACCATACTATTCAATAATAGCACATTGAGGGGTGCCAGGCTGGCTCAGTTGGTGGAGTGTGGGACTCTTGATCTCAGGTTTGTGGGTTTGAGCACCAAGCTGGATGTAGAGATTTCTTAAAATACCTTAAAAAAGAGCATCTTGATTATTAAAACCAGAAATACTCATTATCATTTTATAATTGCAAAATGCAAGTTGTTGGATTTAATAAACAAAATACTGATGGAATAAAAACTTGTGTAATTGAAATGATGTTTCATGTATTAGAAGAAACGTATCAGTTGAGATCCTCTTAGGTTCACTCTGGTAAGCGGTAGCGTAATTTGTGATTAGCTGAGCAAACACCTGCTATTTATCTATTTACTTATTCATTATCTATTAATATAATTAATATATTATAGTTAATATATTATAATAAAATATTATTATAAAATATATATATTTTAAATATATTTTAATTTTAAAATATTTTAATTATAAAATTTTAAAATATTATAAAATATAATAAAATATTAATAAAATATTATAATAAAATATAATATAATTAATATATTAATATAATTGGAATGGAAAAATTGACTAGATAGCATGTGGAAGACTTGTAATATTAGGCTGAAATATTAGAATTAATTCGGTAGTCTACTACAATCACTACAGAGTTTGTAGAAGAATGTAAAGCAATTCAGTAAGTGCTGGAGGAAAATAATTTGTAGCACTATGCTGAAAGATCTGGACAGAATAGAAGAACAGAGAGAACTGAAGCCAGCTATTTGATTAAACTTCAATTTTCACTTTCAGCATCATTAAGTAGCTGTAAGGCAGTGATTCTAAAGTTCAGTAGTCTTAACATTTGTCCCAGTGAATTCCTCTCAGGGAAAGGTGGTGAACTCCTGTTGACTGCCAAAGGTCCCCCGAAGTTCCCAACCCAAGTGGGTCGGGAGTGTAAAATTGTCCTGCTCTGAATCACTGCTTTACAGTGAAAACATTGTTTGATATATGTACTTACATAATGACAAATACTTGATTTTTAAGGACATATGCATAAGAAGGACACGCCACCTTTCAACTCCTATTTTTAATTTATCTCTGGAAGCTTTCTGAAAATTTCACAATGAAGTAAAATTGCCTCTCATGTTTTCCCATGGTAAATTGTTTTTTGCAGATATTCTCTTATATTAAGTTGTAAGAGTTTTAACACATAACAGGTTTTAGAGTTTAAGGATTACACTGCATTTAACTGCCTTGCAGCTATATCACCATGTCTGAAAATACTGGTTGGTAAATATATTCATTTGTTGACTTGAATAATAATAGACATTTGGAAAAACAGAGGACCACATTTATCATTTTGTCACATTCGCTTAATTTTTTAATAAGCTCACCGATGGCCAGAAATGGTAAGTATTTTTCTTTTCTGGTTGCACATATCTGTAACATATCTGGTAACATATCTGAGTAACCTATCAGAGTAACATACCTGGTTACTCAGGCAACAATATCTAGGACAATGTCCATACTGTATCTGTTAGGTTCACAAGCCAGAAATTTCTTACTTGACTCCTTTATCCTTTTTTATCTTTCACATTCAAAAAGAATGCGATTATCTGTTTCTCTTAATTTTTAGTGAGAGTGCGCTGATCCTGGGCATTACCATATCCTACCCAGATTACTGCATGGGTATCCTTGCCCCCAGGCTTTCGACACTTCTTACTGTATTCAAGTGGGCATTGACGTGCTTGAAACCATACTCTTATCTTTTCAGAGGATGCAGAATAAAATACAACCTCCATTAAATAACTTATAGTGAGCCAATTTACTTCTCTATCTCTATAATTCATGTCTGCCATTCTCCATCTAATATTCTGTTTCATTTTTTTAATAAATTCGTGTATCATAATATGATTGTCACTTTTGCAGCACTCCTATCCTGTCACATAATTATCTTTTCTTTTTTGTGATGGAAATAATTAAAAGCTAGCCTCTTAGCAAGTCTGGTGATCATAATACAACACTATTGTTTATATTCACTATAGTGTGTATTAGATCTCTAGGACTTATTTACTAATTCCAAGTTGTACCTTTAAACAGCTCTCTTATTCTTCAGCCTTGGCTGGTAACCACCATTTTACTGTTTTTTTTTTTTTATTATTATTATCTTTTTAGATCAAACAATAATTGTCTTTTCTGTCTTATCTCACTTAGCACTAATGCCTTCAAAGTCCAGCTATTTTTTTGCAAATGCCAGGATTTTCTTTTCTCTCATTGATAAATAATATTCTATGTATATACTGAATCTTCTTTATCCATTCATCTGTTGACAGTTTGTTTCCATATCTCCATTATTATTAATACTTTAATAAACATGGATTGCATATATATCTTTGATACCCTATTTTCATTTTCTTTAGGCATATACTCAGAAGTGGAATTGCTCAAGCATATAGTAGTCCTAACTAACATTTTGAAGAACCTACATCATACTTTTTTCCATAGTGATTGAATCAGTTCACATTCTCACCACCAGTGTACAAGAGTTCCCTTTTCTCCACATCCTCACCAACTTTTGTTATTTCTTATCTTCTTGATGATAGACATTCTAACATGTATGGAGTGATATCTCGTTATAGTTTTAATTTGCATTACCCTGATTATTAGTAATCTTTTCTTTTGTCAGTTGTCCATTTGTGTCTTCTTTGGAAAAAAAAGTCTACTTAGTTTTTCTGCCCATTTTTAATCAGATTTTTAATTGATTTGTATGAGTCATTTGTATGTTTATATATTAACCCTTCATTCAATATTCAGTTTGTAATCATTTTTAATTTTTTTTCACGTTCTGTATTACCTCTTCATTTTGTTGATTATTTCTTTGTTGTGCCGAAGCTTTTGGTTTGATGTAGTCCCAGTTGTGATTTTTAGTTTATCTTTTTATCATTTTTATAATGGTTTTATCATTTTTCAATATTTAGGCTTATATATAATATATAATTTCAGCCTGAATTATCACCTTCTCTCTGACCACTGCTTCTTCTAGATAACTCCAAACTACTTTATGACTTCAACTTAGACATTCATTTTTGAAGAAAGCTTTCTCTGCTGCACTATTACCAAGCCAACTGCCTTTGCTTGTTATTTAATAACATTTGACAAACTGGGAAATTTTATTGCTTAATTGTTAATCTCTTTGCATCATAAACTCAGAGGACAGAGGCCTATGTCTGTTTTCTTCTTCTTCTTCTTCTTCTTCTTCTTTTTTTTTTTAATCCAGTCACCTGGTACCTATTCAATTCTTATTCACTTTTACATGAATAACATTTATGGATAACAACAATCACTTGTATTTTACCACTCACTAGGCTGAGTGCTGTGCGTTCACTTTCCTGGGAAGAAGTTGTTTAAAAAGAGTGAGTACAAACCATAGGAGACTTTTAATCTCACAAAACAAACTGAGGGTTGTGGGGGTTGGGGGAAGGGAGACGGTGATGGGGTTATGGACATTGGGGAAGGTATGAGCTATGGTGAGTGAAGTGTGTAAATCTGATGATTCACAGACCTGTACCCCTGGGGCTAATAATACATTATATGTTTATAAAAAAAATTTAAAAAAAGAGTGAGTAAATTATCCAAATCCCAGAGTTACTAAGTAAGAAAAGCTAAACATAAAAACAGGAACATGTGTCCAATGTTGATTCTCCTTACCACTGCAACACTTCTGAAATCATACTAAGCACTAGGAATGGATTTGTTTTAGAATGGAATTAAACTTCAATTTTGCTTTTTCTGAAGAGTAACTTTAATTACTTCTAAATGATATTTGTATAAACTTTCCAAGTTCTTCAGTGGATGCTTTCATTCAAAAGATGCAATCAAGTGATAATGATGGTTTTGTGTTCCATCTTTTGACATTCCATTATTACCAAATAATGAGCTCTATCTCCCTCTTTATTTGACCATAGGATTGAAATAAGTATTTTGTTGTGTTTATTATATTCCATGAATCAATATGTCCTTGTCTTTCTAGCAACCCTCTTTCTGGTTCAAACCATAATTTTTTTTTTTAAGATTTTATTTATTTATTTGACAGACAGAGATCACAAGTAGGCAGAGAGGCAGGCAGAGAGGGAAGGAAGCAGGTTCCCTGCTGAGCAGAGAGCCCGATGAAATACCGGGCTCTGTCCCAGAACCCTGGGATCATGACCTGAGCCTGAGGCAGAGGCTTTTACCCACTGAGCCACCCAGGTGCCCCAAACCATAGATTTTTAAAATGCAAATCAAATTATCTTACTTTCTCCTATTCTCTGTTCAATCTAGGCAACATCATTGAGTCCTATAACTAAACCCTATAAATTTTAACTCACATAGATCTTTTTTTATCTTATTATAGTTCTATTTTTAGATTTTACCACTTTTATCGATATTTTTCCTAATTACTATTTTATTTTTTACTATTTTTCTATTTATGTTTTTGAGGTTCTGTCCATTGTATCTATCTGATGGAAATACACTGGAATAGAATGCTACTGTGCATCTCTTCATGAATTCATGTTTGGTGACATCATCTTGGTATTTTGAGATCAGCTACAGTGGGAGTATTTACACCAAAGAAACCAGCAAAAGACACAATTATGCTTTGATTTACTGTTCTGCGGACTGTATGAACTTAAGAAAATGATGGAAGAAAATGTTAATAATCCATAATAACTTAAAAGTGTATCATGTCTATAATCATTAAATTATAAGTAGTACAAAATGAGGAAATAATTCTTCTAATACTTGAAAATTATTATCTAATTCAGCAAAGATGTTGCTTGTGTCATTGACTAGTGAGAGAAGTTCAAGCATGCATCTTCATGTTTTTATTTTTATATTTTTCATTATACTAAATGAACATTTTTTTAAAAATCAGTGTTATAACTACTCTTTTTTTGTTAGGTCTTAATACATTTTACTAAATTTTTTATTGAATTAATTACTTGAAGAAAAAAAAATGTGCTTATACATGTAAATAGAAGATGTTACAAACTGTTAAATATAACTGATACTCCTGTTAAATGATCTATGTTTATACCTGGATACCAACTTAATAATCTTCATGGAAACAATGATATGTTCTACATTGTTTCAGAAGGCAATATGACAAGATCATTCCTATATTTTTATTTTTATATTTTTATTCAACAAAATCAGCATTCACTTCAACCCATAATTCTTTTTTTTAACTTAAGTTTTTTTTAAAGTTAGTTAACATACAGTGTATTATTAATTTTGGGTATAAAATATAGTAATTCAACACTTTCATACAACACTTATGATCTTCAAAATTATTCTCATTAATCACCATTACCTATTTAATACATTCCCCGTCCACCACCCCTCTGGTAACCTTCAGTTTGTTCTCTGTAGGTTAAGAGTTTTCTCTCACTTTTTTATCCCTATGTTCATCTGTTTTGCTTCTTATATTCCACATATGATTGAAAACATATGGCATTTGTCTTTCTCTGACTGACTCATTTCACTTAGCATAATACACTCTAGCTCCATCCACATCATTGCAAATGGCAAGATTTCATTCCCTTTTTTTTTTTTTTTTTTAATTTGTCAGAGAGAGAGGGAGAGAGAGCGAGCACAGGCAGACAGAATGGCAGGCAGAGGCAGAGGGAGAAGCAGGCTCCTGCCGAGCAAGGAGCCCGAAGCGGGACTCGATCCCAGGACGCTGGGATCATGACCTGAGCCGAAGGCAGCTGCTTAACCAACTGAGCCACCCAGGCGTCCCTCATTCCTTTTTTGATGGCTGAGTATTATTCCACTGTGTGTATGTGCATGTGTGTGTGTGTATGTGTGTGTATGTGTGTGTGTGTAAAGAAGATGTGATGGACAGGATTGATGAATGTGTATTCAGTGGATGCTTAGGCTGTTTCCATAGTTTAACTACTGTAGATAATGCTGCTGTTAACATTGAGGTGCATATATTCCTCTGAATTAGTATTTTTATATTGTTTGGATAAATACCTAGTAATACAATTGTTGGACCATAGTAGGATTGTTCTATTTATTCTTGGATTACAAGGATGGTTCAGTATTTGCAAATCAATCAACATAACATACCACATGAAAAAAAGAAAGGATAAGAACCATATGGTTATTTAGATAGATGCAGGGAAAAAAAAATTGTCAGTGTACAACGACCATTCATGATAAAAAAAAATCAATAAAGTAGGTTTAGAGGGAACATACTCCAACCTAATAAACACCATGAAAACCCCAACGCTATTATCATCCTCAATGGGGAAAAACCAAAAGCTTTTCCTCTATAGTCAGGAGCAAGACACTGAAGTTCATTCTCACCATTGTTATGTAACATAGTATTAGAAGTCATAGCCACAGCAATCAGAACACAAAAAGAAATGAAAGGTATTCAAATCAGCAAGGAAAGTGTAAAATTTTCAGTAATTGCTAATGGCATGATACTCTATATAGAAAACCCAAAAGACTCCACCAAAAAACCTAGAGCTGGTATTCAGTAAAGACCCAGGATACAAAACTGACATACAGAGATCTGTTGCATTTCTATATACCAATAATGAAACAGCAGAAAGAGAAATTAAGGAATCCCATTTACAACTGCACCTAGGAATAAGCCTAACCAAAGTAGTGAAAGACCTATACACTGACCTACTAAAGCAAGCTACATTTAATGCAATCCTTATCAAAATAACACCAGCATTTTTCAGAGATAGAACAAACAATCCTAAATTTTTATGGAACCACAAAAAAAAAAAAAAAAAAAAAAAAAAAAAACACAAACATTAAATAGCCAAAGCAAACTTGAAAAATGAAAACAAAGCTGGAGGCATCATAATTCTGGACTTCGAGCTGTATTACAAAGTGTTAGTGATCAAAATGGTATGGGACTGGCACAAAAATAGATGTACAGATTAATAGATCAGAACAGAAAACCCAGAACTGAATCCAAACTATATGGTCAACTAAACTTTTGACAAAGCAAGAAAGAATATCCAATGGAAAAAAGACAGTCTCTTCAACAAATGGTGTAGGGAAAACTGGACAGCAATATGCAAAAGAATGAACTGGACCCACTTTCTAACACTGAGCACAAAAATATAATCAAAGTGGACTAAAGGTGTAAATGTGAGACATGAAGACACTAAAATCCTGGAGGAGTAACTTCTGACATCAGCCATAACAACTTTGACACAGATATGTCTCCTGAGGTAAGGGTAAGGGAAACAAAAGCAAAAATAAACTACTGGGACTTCATTGAAATAAAAAGCTTCTTCACAGTGAAAGAAACAATCAACAAAACTAAAAGGTAACCTTCGGAATGAGAAAAGATATGAATAACATATCTGATAAAGAGTTAGTATCCAAAATATATAAAGAACTTATAAAAATAAACACCCAAGAAATGAATAATCTAATTAAAAATGGGCAGAAGATAATGAATAGGCATTTTTTTTTTTCCAAAGAAAATCTACAGGTGGCCAACAGATACATCAAAAGATGTATCATCACTGATCATCAGAGAAATACGAATCCAAACTACAATGACATATCACTTCCTTCTGTCAGTATGGTTAAAATCAACAACACAAGAAACAAGGATTACGTTGGCAAGGATGTGGAGGAAAAGGAACCCTCTTGTACTGTTGGTAGGAATGCAAACTGGAATAGCCACTATGGAAAACAGTACAGTTTCCCAAAAAAGTCAGGTATAGAACTTCTATATAACCCCGCAATTGCACTTATAATGAGCAATGGGTGTTCTATGCAAGTGATTAATCACTAAGTACTACACCTAAAACTGCTATTATGCTGTTGTTAACTAATTGGAATTTAAATAAAAACTTAAAGAGCAAAGGGAAGTTGTGGTAGAAGCAGTAGTATAGAGGGTAGCAGTAAGTGTTTTCTTATTTCTAAATGACAAAACCAGTGATGTTATTTTGGAGTAAAAAAAAAAGTGAGTCTTCTCCCAATCCTGATTTCTTCTCATCCAAACCTCGTCCCTGTCAAATAATTTAGTATTTATTTTAATATATTAAATTATTTCCCTTTGAATGTCTAGATTTTTCTTCTCTCTTTCCTGCTTTGGGTCCCTGACCGCCATGCTAAGAATCTAACATTTTTAATTGCAAATAATATAGTTTTAAGGAATTTACCTTGGAGAACTAACAAATTCTTTAATTCTTAATATGGTCATGTGTAAAATTAAATAATTGATCCTTAAAAATGTGTATTACAGGGCACCTGGGTGGCTCAGTGGGTTAAAGCCTCTGCTTTCGGCTCAGGTCATGATCCCAGGGTCCTGGGATCGAGCCCCACATCGGGCTCTCTGCTCAGCAGATAGCCTGCTTCCCCCTCTCTCTCTCTGCCTGCCTCTCTGCCTACTTGTGATCTCTCTCTGTCAAATAAATAAATAAAATCTTTAAAAAAAATGTGTATTACATTTTACTATCTCCTTTGTCAGCTATAAGCTTACATCAGATGTCAGTAATAAACCATGAAGAAAGGGGCGCCTGGGTGGCTCAGTGGCTAAAGCCTCTGCCTTCGGCTCAGGTAGTGATCTCAGGGTCCTGGGATGGAGTCCCACATTGGGATCTCTGATCAGCGGGGAGCCTGCCTCCTCCTCTCTCTCTCTGCCTGCCTCTCTGCCTACTTGTGATCTGTCTGTCAAATAAATTAAAAAAAAAAAAAATCTTTAAACCATGAAGAAAGAGGTTTCCAGGAAAACACTAGTGATAAAGAACACTTGTATACAGTAGAAAGAGAATTCCTGTAGGGAAAGAGAAACAATTGTTTTTAAAAGAAAAGGATACACTGAGATGGAGTAAGACTTAAAATATTAAGAGAACTGTAGAGAATCTAGACCGGAAGAGATCAGAATTTTTAATAAATGAAATTAAGAAGGGAGATAAAAAAAATTTCAGATATTGGGATCTGAAAGTGTTCAATCTCCACGTCTATACTATTGTTAAAAGGTTTTGAAATCAATAGTGTTGGTTTAAAGTCATTAAACTCTTAGAAAATCCTGAAAATACATTAATGAACCTCAACCTGACTAATGCAGCTCATTGTAAATTCAGTGTACAAGACATCTGTTATAGCTGTTGTCGGTATCCATTGCTCCTCATATTAACTGCATCCCGGTTTATATTATGGAAAACACTCCCTTCCATGTGAACAGAAGGGGGCTGAACTCACATACTGGGTTTAGGAGAAGTCATATGATCTGGTCTTTTAAGGGAAATTACTGAATTCTCTTGGACATACACAAGCAGCTGGGGATTGTCCCATGACACAGAGTAATGAAATAATGAAATCTGGGTGGGCATTTTTTGTTTGTTTGTTTTTTGTTTTTGTTTTGTTTTGTTTTGTTTTTTATTGCTTCTGTTATCTTTATAATAAATTTGGGATTTATTTGGAATTTGGGACTGCAGGTTTTAATACGTGGAGAAATAGAAACTGAAATAAATGATTCAGGATGAAGTATATTAAGTTCTTGGCTCTGTCATGTTATAAGGCCATTTAAAGTACTATATCTTCTCTGATGTACAGATTTTTTTTTCTTAAATCCATTTGAGCAGACTATTAATTCCTTATAACCCAAAAATCCTGACTAATCCATTCAGTTTAAGTGATTATGGGCAACAGTGAAACAACAGACTCTGATTATAATTGGACATTGGAATGGCTGTTGCAAACAAACTGAAACAAGGGAAGTGAATGGGGAAAATATTTTTGAACAACAAATTCATGTCAGTCACAAAAATCAGAAAACAATTTTCACAACCTTCCCATGACAAAGATAGCAAGTCATATTTTTTCTCAATGTAATTATTAGGGCTCTGGAAGTGTATGTGGAAATACAATTCAAACTTGGGTCTTTCAGATTTCAAATGCCTCATGGTATCAACATTGACATTTATTGTTAACTAAATCTCTCTAGTAATTCTATACAAAACCTGAACAGATTTGACTGCTTCAAAGTTGGCTGGCATAAAGTTCCTTTTTGCCTGATGACTTCCACTGAGAATAAAAATCACCCCTCAGTATCAGCTCAGTATTAATTTATATCGATAATAACAGATAACAGAGACCATGGAACTTTATTTAAACAGTCTACAGGATACTCTAAATAATGATCATGGTAATTATTATTTGCATCATGATTAAACCCTTCAGTATATGTTCCCAACTATTATTTCATTTAAATTAAACCCAAGGAAGATACTTATTATTTATGCTCAAAGTATATATAAAAGGAGACCATGGTTCCAGTTTTCTATGATGATCCTATTTCCTTTCTTACTTTTCTTGTTATAATAGGTGGGAAGTGATTCAGCTACTGAAAGAAAATAATTTAAGCTTGTACAGATACACTCTATATAAGTGAACAGGAGGTAATTATAATGGTATTTCAAGGAAGGTTCTTGATTTGGAATATTAGTTGTTATAAATGTAAAATGTACTATTAAATGTGTTTTAGAAAAATAGTTTTTACTGAAGTTCAGTTGATATACAATATTATATTAGTTTCAGGTGTATCAGATCACACAGTGATCTGACAATTATATACATTACAAAATGCTTATCTTAAGTGTTGTCACCATACAAACTTATTACAATATTATTGACTATATTCTCCATGTTGGATTTGAAAAATGAAATATTATTAATAAAAGTAAGAGCAGTGTCTATAAAATAAAACACTAAGCTTAAAGAAATGCATTTAGATAATGCTTTTAAGAAGTTCTGAAGAAAAAGAAAAAAAAAAGTGTTCCTGTAAATGGAAATTGAAGAGGAGAACAGAGTAAGTCTCATTCCTAAATCATCTAACTCAAGTTATAGATTAAGTGCCTGTGTAGAATTATTTGAACTATTTAAAAATATGGGACAAACGGAAATGCCAAATTCGGGTAAAATTCTGTTGACAGGAACTGCCTTGGAGAAAAATCAAGAAGGAACAGTAAAAAGTATATTTTAAATCTAATATTCTCCTTTGTCAGAGACAAATAGAAAGTCTTTTCTGCCTCAATTAAGATAACTGTAGTGGGTAATGCAAAATACACTATATAGCTAAATAATAGTTCTTATTTAAAGCCAAAATCCTTTACAGTTCTCTTCAGAGTGTATGTTAATTCATAGGAAGGACCTAGAATAACCAAAGAAATCTGGAAAAAGTACAGAGTTCAAAGATTTACACTATCTGACCTTAATTCTTATAAAAACAGACATCAAGGGGCGCCTGGGTGGCTCAGTGGGTTAAGCCGCTGCCTTCGGCTCAGGTCATGATCTCGGAGTCCTGGGATCGAGCCCTGCATCGGGCTCTCTGCTCAGTGGGGAGCCTGCTTCCTCCTCTCTCTCTGTCTGCCTCTCTGCCTGCTTGTGATCTCTCTCTGTCAAATAAATAAATAAAATCTTAAAAAAAAAAAAACAGACATCAATACCTTGTAGTATTTGGAAAAAAAGGAAAAAAAATGATCAACATAACAGAAAATCGAGGAATAAACCACACTGATATGATTAATTGATCAACTGATTTTCAAGAACCCCACCTAAATAATTCAAAGTAGAAAGGAGAGACTATTCAAGTGTCATGGAGGTCATGTATTAATAATGACAACAAACCAAAAACCAAAAACAGAAACAAAACACATGGAAAAAAATGAAACTCAAATTTGATCTCATACTCTCACAAAAATGTTTTCACGTATCAGCTACAGAAATTTGTCAGTTAAATCTATGTTTCTAGAATAAAATCTAGAAAAATATTTTTTTCAGCCTAAGGGTAGGAAATTCTTTCTCATATAGGATGTATAAAGCAAGTAACAGAAATCAAATGATATATTAGAATTCATTAAACTGTTAAGAAAAGACAACTTACACACTGAATATTTTTGCCAAATATGTATCTGACAAAGACCTGTTTAAAAAACGTTTAAAGGACTACTACACTCAATTCAAAGGCAGAGTTTCCTCTGAGTAAGCCAACAACATAAAAAAAAAACCCACTTTCCAAAGAAAAGGTACAAATGGTCAGTAAGGAACATTAAAAAAGTGCTGGAAGTCAGTCATATAATGCCAAGGAACCAGCCTTGGCGTGGGAACGAGAAAGAGACACACACAAAGGATGGGATCAAGGGTCCCTAAGAAGACAGTTTGCAGCAGTTTTATAGGATTTAAGCACAATACAATCACGTGGGAGTCACCTTGTTCTTTGCATTTACAATTCAATAGAACAATCAACATAACAAACTACTGGTAAATACATTGTCTGATTCAGCCCTGTTAACACCACATTGTGTCAGATCAACTAGCTTAAGAGAAAATCTGCTTTTCTAGGCTTACTCTCCGCTCTGTGGTTTACAGACTTCCTCGCGAACTGCGGTTGTGGAACCACTTTAGGGCTGAACCCTGGTGGGAAGGGCTGGTCTCTGACCTGGCTCTAGGACTGCAAGAACCCTGCCAGCTTGCTGTCTGGTCACCACAATGCAAGATGCAAATTATTCTTTTTTTAAGATTTTATTTATTTATTTGACAGAGAAAGAGGGAGAGAGAGATACAAGCAGAGGGAGCAGCCAGCAGAGGGAGAAGGAGAAACAGGTTCTCTGCATAGCAGAGAGCCTGATGCAGGGCTCAAACCCAGGACCCTGGAATCATGACCTGAGCCACTGATACTTAACTGACTGAGCCACCCAGGCACCCCACAAATTAAAATATTGATGCGATACCAATATATATACAGCTGCTAGAATGGCTAAAATTTTAAAACCTGTCAATAATAAAATACTGCTGAGGACATGAATCAAGTGAACTCTGTATTGCTGGTAAAAAAATACATGGTGGTTTGAATTGTGACAAGAAATTGAGAACAATTAGTCACATACACCCTGACACCTAAAGATCTATTTTTCTATGGAAAGACTTTACTTCAAAGTACCATAAATATCCAGAAAATTTATGTATATAATTAATTATTTGATGTTAATTTAATGTGTTCTTTATCAGAAAGTTTTCTGTATGTTTTGTTAATATTTTTTAGTGATTGAAGTAACATGGCTGGCAAATCTGCATTAAAATGTTCAGAACTGGGACGCCTGGGTGGCTCAGTTGGTTAAGCAGCTGCCTTCTGCTCAGGTCATGATCCCAGCGTCCCGGGGATCGAGTCCCACATTGGGCTCCTTGCTCAGCGGGGAGCCTGCTTCTCCCTCTGCCTCTGCCTGCCTCTCTGTCTGCCTGTGCTCACTCTCTCTGACAAATAAATAAATAAAATCTTTAAAAAAAAAAAAAGTTCAGAACTGACGATTACTTCATTTTCAATAAAATCTTATGTGCATAAATGACATACATGTTTTGCAATTTTAACTGTATTGTAATTACATGATTATGCCATACTGAATTCACAGGTTTTTATCTTTTTTTGCAAATACACACACATCTGTGTGGCATCGTTCTTTTTTCATCATTTTTTTCCTTTTGATCCTATACATTTTTGTTCATTTTCATAATACTAGTTGTTATATAGCAACCATACTTTAGTGTAAGAACTCATGCATTCAACTGTATTGTCTAAATGCATATTTAAATGCATATTTTAACACCGTTCTCCTTTTACTTATTTTATTTTGCTTTGATTTCATTGTTATATACTGATTTCTATATGTCACTTACTTTAAATATGCTTAAAGAAATTATTGTATATTGCTAACCATTCATTAGTCTTTCATGAAACATTTCCAATTTTACATGTCTAACTAGAATGCAATTATCTGATTTTTACAGAGTGCCATTATAATTTCTAGAGAAAATACTAGTATTTTTAAATGAGTGTAGTTGCAACGCTGAGAGTTACATTGAAAAAGAATGTTATTACTATTTATATTTATTCTTATATGGGTACTTTTCAAAACTTTTTATTTTATAATAAAAGTATAATTATCATTATTTTTAACATACTACCTTAAAAACTATCTTAATAGTATTATATAAAAAATAACAATAACTCAATTACAAAAAATTATTGAACAAAATTCTAGACATTTTATGATTCTAGTATTCCAAAAATCATGTTCCATTAGGGCAAGTGCCTTACTTTTTCATTCAGTACTTTAAGATTTTCTGGTTCAAAAAAAAAAAAAATCAGTTTACATTTCTTGAATGAATTCTCATTTTTTCCTTTCTATTTCTGTATTTATTCTCATGGAAAGAAAAGTATTTAAATTTTGATAACTCATATTAAGCTTGCTTATTTTCTTTATTTCAAAAGACCTCAGAATAATGTGTTTTAGTTGTTTGACTTGGTAACTGCAAAATATAATATAATTTACAGGGCTTCATGGAATACTAAGTATAAACAAATACTTCTCATTGAGTTCATCCTCCACTTAAAACAACAAATTATGCATGAAAAATATAATAATATGGGGCACCTCTGTGGCTCAGTTGTTAAGTGTTTGCCTTTGGCTCAGGTCATGATCCCAGGGTCCTGGGATTGAACCCTGCGTCAGGCTCCCAACTCAGTGGGAAACCTGCTTCTCCCTCTCCCACTCCCCCTGCTTGTATTCCCTCTCTCACTGTCTCTCTCTCTCTGCCAAATAAATAAATAAGTCTTAAAAAATAGGAAAATATAAAAATATATAAATTGAGCTCATAAGAGGGAATTATCATTAGCTAATTAGTAGAAATGTTTTTGTTGTTGTGAATGAATATTATTATTAATATATTTAAAATTTAATATATTGCAATATTATTTTGCAATTTCAATTTTATTAAGTTTCAAATGTTCATCCCCTATTTTTTAATTGAAATATGTTTGACATATTTGCATAAATTTAAGGTATACAACATAGTCGTTTGATACACTTTTATATTAAAATATGATTGTCATTATAGCATCTCTATAGTGTTATATAATTCTAATTCTTTTGTGGTGGAAATAATTAAGATCTAGCAAGTTTGATAATTGTTACAGTACTGTCATCCAAATTCACTATACCCTTCTCAGGACTTAATTTGTCTACTAGTTGCAGGTTTGTACCTTTATACAACATCTAGCAGGGCAACCAAAACTAATGCTTATGCTGTGGAAAACAGTTTCTTCAAAAAGTTAAACATAGATCTACCCTATGACCCAGAATTTGTACTAATAGGTATTTACCCAAAGTATACAAAAACACTGATGTGAAGAATCACATGCACACCAACATTTATAGCAACATTATCAACAATAGCCAAACTATGGAAAAAGCCTAACTACCCATCAACTGATGAGTGGATAAAGAAGAAGTGATACACACACACACACACACACACACACACACTCACACACACATCCATACACATACTCCATATAGATAGATGATAGATGATAGAGGGAATACTACTCAGCCATCAAAAATAATGAAGTCTTGCCATTTCCAGTGATGTGGATGGAGCTAGAAAGTATGATGCTAGGTTAAATAAGTCAGAAAAGACAAATACCATATCATTTCACTCATATTGGAAATTAAGAAACAGATGAACTTACGGGAAGGGAAAAAAAGAGAGAGAGAGAGCGGAAAGCAAAGCATAAGAGACTCTTAACTATAGAGAACAAACTGAGGGTTGATGGAGGAATGATGGGCAGGGGATGGGATGAATGGGTGATGGTTACTAAGGAGGGCACTTGCATTGAGTATTGGGTGTAATTTGGAAGTGATGAATCACTAAATTATGCTCCTGAAAACAATATTACACTTTCTGTCAACTAACTACAATTTAGGGGCACCTGGGTGGCTCAGTGAATTAAGCATCTGCCTTCATTCAGCTCAGGTCATGATTTCAGGGTTCTGGGATAGAGCTCTGTGTTTGGATCCCTGCTTAGTGGGGAGTCTATTTCTCCCTCTCCCTCTGCCCCTCTCCTCCTGCTTGTTCTCTCTCTTTCAAATACAGATAAATATTAAATAAATAATAAAATCTTTTAAAAGGGAAAAGAAACTAACTAGATTTAAAATAAAATTTTGAAAAAAGTAATGCTTAGAATGCTATCTTTGCTGACCTGTCCTTATTTTTTACATTAGTGTACAATTTCTCTTTCAAATTTATTCTTCTTTGATTAATAATTATTATTATACATTTATTCCTTCCTGCTTACATGCTCAAGGCATCAATTAAAAAAATATTTTTTGCAATTTTTTCCTTATGTTCCCTATCATATTGCTTTTCTATCTTGATATGCTGTTTAGGTACTTTTAAATAATTTATAGTTGTTATTTTTTTCTGTCAGTGTATCTGTCTTCTAACTTCTTGTTTAAAAGAGATGAATTGTGCATCCTTCCATGATCAATGACTATTTTGTATTGCTTCTTTAATTCCATGATATATCTTTCAATTCCACAATAACTGATTCTTAGATTTTTTTTTTGTCATTTATTTACTTTTTCCTATGAAAACGTAGAAAATTATAAAAGATGATTCATAGGCTTTTTGGTCAAAAAGCAGTGGCCAAACTGTGCCTTAGATCATGGTTTAAGGTAACCCCGATCTGAGAGCTCATTCCTCAGCTCTGTCTCTGTAGCCAGTTTCCCTGCTCCAATACCTGGCAGCTCTGTCACACTCAGACACCCCCTGGTCTTTCTGTGACCCTGTGGGTCCTGAGACCACACTGTCCCCATGAGGGCTCCACCCCTGCTTAGTCTCTGGAGCGATGTCCCTCAATGGATCAGACTTCTAATAGTTTTGATTTTGTGCTCTGCTGCTTCACTGCTTACCAGGATCCAGCCCTTCCCCCGTGGTCTATCTTCCAATCGCTTCACAAGAACTTCTTCTCACGTCCTACCTTCACATAGTGGTCAATTTTCTCTTCCTAGAATAGCTGCTCTTCTTCTCTTCTATCTCCTATTGAGTTTGTAGGTGTTCAGAATGGTTTGATAACTATCTACCTGAACTCCTGGGACCTAATGATATTTCAGTCTGCTAGTCCTCTGCCATCTTGCTTCCCCCTTAAAGATTTTATGTATTTTGGGGTGCCTCAGTTGGTTAAGCAATTGCCTTTGGTTCGGGTAAATGATCCTGGAGTAATGTAATTGATTTCTGTGTATTGGCTTTGTAACCTGCCATGTTGCTGAATTGCTCTATGAGTTCTAGTAATTTTGGGGTGCAGTCTTTTGGGTTTTCCACATTAAGTATCATTTCATCTCTAAAGAGATTGCCAATTTCAATGCCTGTTATTTATTTTCATTGTCTGATTGCTGATGATAGGACTTCTAGTATTATGTTGAACAATAATGGTGAGAGTAGGCATCGCTGTTGTGTTCCTGACCTTAAGGGAAAAGTTTTCCATTTTTTTTTTCCCATTGAGAATGATATTTGTTGTAGGCTTTTCATAGATAGCTTAGATGATATTGAGTTATGTTCCCTCTATCCTTATATTTTGAAGAAGGTTTTGTGCGTGTGTTTGTTTTGTGTTGTTTGTTTGTTAGTTTAGATTTTATTTGTTTGAAAGAGACAGAGAGAGAATGAACAGAAAGAGGGGCAGAAGGAGAGGGAGAAGCAGACCCCACACTGATAGGAAGCCTGATGTGGGGCTTGATCCCAGGACCCTGAGATCATGACCTGAGCCAAGAGCAGATGCTTAACCATCTAAGCCATCCAGATGCCCCTCTTCTTTGAAGAATTTTAGTCTACAAAAGATGTTTTACTTTGTCAAATTATTTTTTTTTTCTGCATCAATTAAGAGTATCATATGATTCTTGTCTTTTCTTTTATTAATGTGCTTTATCTCTTTGATTGATTTCTGAATGTTGAACCATGCTTGCATCCCAGGAATAAATCCCACCTGGTCGTGGTGAATAATCCTTTTAATGTATTATTGGATCCTATTGGCTAGGATCTTGTTGAGTATTTTGGCTTCCAGTTTCATCAGAGATATTGGTATGTAATTCTCCTTTTTCATGTGATCTTTGGTTTTGGGATCAGGCTAATGTTGGCTTCAGAGAATGAGTTTGGAAGTTTTCCTTCCATATCTATTTTGAAACAGCTTCAGGAGAGTAGATATTATTTCTTCTTTAAGTGTTTGGTAGAATCTCCTGAGAAGCCATCCGGCCCTGAACTCTTGTTTTTTTGGGAGGTTTTTGATACTGCTTTGATTTCCTTGCTGGTTATTGGTCTGTTCAGATTGTCTGTTTCTTCCTGATTCAGTCTTGGTAGTTTATAAGTTTCCAGGAGTGCATCTGGAAACTTTCCATCTCTTTTTATTGCATCAGTCATTCAGAGTCTTATATTTGCTGTCTTCACTTGCCTCTCCCAGTCTCTCTTAAACCACTCCCATAAAGGGTGCCTGGGTGGCTCAGTGGATAAAGCCATTCCCTTTGGCTCAGCTCATGATCTCAGGGTCCTGGGATGGAGCCCTGCATCCAGCTCTCTGCTCAGCAGGGAGCCTGCTTTCCCTGCCCCTCTCTCTGCTTGCTTCTCTACCTACTTGTGATTTCCATCTATCAAATAAATAAATAAAATCTTTAAAAAAAAAAAAACTCCAATAAACTATTTGTTTCCTTCAATCTGCTGATACTTTTGTGAATATCCAGGCCATCTTTGACCTCAACATAAGAAAATTCCATTTTGTTTTCTTTTCTCTTTTCTTTTCTTTTCTTTCCTTTCCTTTTCTTTTCTTTTCTTTTTTTTCTTTCTCTCTCCCTCCCTCCCCTTCCTCCTTTCTTCCTTCCTTCCTTCCCCACTCCTTCCCTCCTTTCTCTCTTTTCCTCCTTCTTCCTTCCTTCCTTCCTCTCTCTCCCCCTTTTCTCTCTCTCTCTTTTTCTTTCATTATGAGACATTTATGCCTTACCCTCTAAGCAAATTTCAAATGTAAAATATTATTAACTATCATCACATTGCTATACATTAGATCTCCAAAATTTACTCATCTTGCACAACTGAAACTTTGTACCCCCAGATAAGATCTTTCAATTCTCCCCTTCCCCCAACCCCCAACTAGACTCTTATTTCACACCATATACAAAATCAACCCAAAATGTATTAAAGACTTAAGCCCAAGACCTGATACCATAAATTTTGTGGAAGAACACTTTGACATTAGTTTGGGCAATATTCTTTTGGACATAACACCAAAAGCACAGTCAACAAAAGTAAAAATGGATAAGGAGGATTGCATCAAACTAAAATAGCATCTACCTCCTAATTTCCTGAATCATTTTATCTAGCTGTCTCATCTTCAATATATTGGTTTATTAAACAGTTCAAACTAAGCATGTCTAAAAATTAACTCTTCGTTTCCACAAACCTCTAAATTCTGTAGATCTCATATTCTCCCTCTTCTTAGTAAATTTTCCTCCCTTTTTCTCATAGTTCAGGACAAAAATACACAGAGTTACATTTTACTTTATTTATCTCATCACTTTTTCCCACATCCAACACTTTGTTGGCTTCATCTTCAAAATTTGTCAAAAATTCAATAGTTTCTTACATTTTTCCAATGCTAAATGCATTGTCAACTTTAGACTATTTGGCCCCATTTTCTCTATACCATTTTCTAAACGCACACACTATTTCAATTAGTGCTTTTGGAGGATGAAGGCTTATCTTTTGTGCCACCTACTGGGTTTTCAAAGCATGTATAAATTTATATGTTCTGCCTTAATCATACTTTATAATATCAGACTATCTCATATTAAGCTGTTAAGCAAAATAAAACAGAAAAATAGTAATTTGATTTTTTTCCCTAAAAGGGACTTTATTATTTGGTGTGTCAATCATCAAGCAAGTTGAAAAATAATAACATATATGCAAAGCTTCATCTTGATGCTTGCTCTTCTTTTTGTTTTGTTTTCAAATTAACTTTTATTTGACAATCTTACTTTCACATTTTGTTTCTCTATCATGTTTATGTTCTATATTCATAGATACTTGTTGGTTTTCCCTGCATAACCGACCACCTGGCCCTCCGTGTACACTGGAAGGATGAGGGATGCTGTTTATGATACTCATGCTATGTGAATAACCTTGGGATCTTGGTTATTTGAACTATATTATCTGGCCTCCAGGTCAGAAACTGCCCTTCTATTCTGAATGCCAAGAGCTTCAAATCTTGTCTCAAACCCGCTCTTGCTTCAGGCGGGGCTCCCCCACGCCAATGGAATCTGGGAGGGGAGGAAGTCACACATACACCAGGCTCCTTAAGAATATAGAAACATGGTAATATGGAAATGCAGCTTACTCCAAACTACACATAGGCAAACTAACGTTCAGTTTCAAGACTTATTATTGGCCCTATATATATGGCCCCTTATGGGAATGGTCTGTTGGAAGTCTCACCTGAGGAGAGGACACTCTGCAGAGACCTCTCAGTTGGGACTCCAGCCTGGCTATTTCCATGGGTCTTCCCCAGCTGATGAGGTTGGAGGCTGTAAGTACCTGATATGAGGTAACTTTGCCTTGTTCTCATTTAGTGTTTACTACTACCTTCATCTATGCATAGTTTATTTTCCTTTCCTGTCTCTATTAGGTTTCTATAATAATAAAATTTCCTTTCCTTTTCAGAAATGAAACACAACTGTTGTGAATCTTTTATGCAGAACAGTATATTTTCTATCTTTCTATATTCCTGAATTTCCACTTATCCATAGTGATTACATCAGTATTTATTTAAATCTTAATGTCTATTTTGCCACTTAAATGTATGTTTTTAATGGTGAATCAGGCCTAAATTTGAATTGTAATCAAAAGATGTGCTTTAATTTTAATATTTAACCTCTGTGACTTCTGAATTAGCCACATAATCTGGATAACTTTCAGATCCCTTAAAATTACTTTTTTTTTTTTTTTTAAGATTTTATTTATTTGAGAGACTGAGAGCAGGGGAGAGGGAAAGGGAGAAGCTGACTTCCACTGAGCAGACAGCCCAGTGCTGGGATGGACCCCAAGGACCCTGAGATCATGACCTCAGCTGAAGATAGTTGATTAACCAACTGAGCAACCCAAGCAACCCTGCTTTCTTCCTTTTTTTTCCTTTCTTTTTTAACTTTATTTTTTCAGTGTTCCAAAACTCATTGTTTATGTACCACACCCAGTGCTCCATGCAATACATGCCCTCCTTAATACCCACCACCAGGCTTACCCAACACCCATCCCCCTCCCCTCCAAAACTCTCAGTTTGTTTTTCAGAGTTCACAGTTTTTCATGGTTTGTCTCCCCCTCTGATCTCTCCCAACTCCCTTCTTGTCTCCTCCCAATATCCTCCATGTTATTCTTTATGCTCCACAAGTAAGAGAAACCATATGATAATTGACTCTCTCTTCTTGACTTATTTTACTCAGAATAATCTCCTCCAGTCCTGTCCATGTTGATACAAAAGTGGGGTATTCATCCTTTCTGATGGAGGCATAATATTCCATATGGACCATGGACCATTCCATATTCCATATGGAATATGGACCATTCTTTATCCTTTCATCTGTTGAAGGGCATCTTGGCTTTGTCCACAGTTTGGTGACTGTGGCCATTACTCCTATAAACATTGGGGTACAGATGGCCCTTCTTTTCACTTCATCTGTATATTTGGGGTAAATACCCAGTAGTGCAATTGCAGGGTCATAGGTCATAGCTCTATTTTTAATTTCTTAAGGAACTCCACACTGTTTTCCAATGTAGCTGCACCAACTGGTACTCCCACCAACTCCCACCAAGAGGGTTCCTCTTTTACCACATCCTCTCCAACACTTTTTTTTTTTTTTTACTGTCTTTTTAATTTTGGCCATTCTAACTGGTGTAAGGTGGTATCTCAATGTGGTTTTGATTTGAATTTCCCTGATGGGTAATGATGATGAATATTTTTTTCATGACATATCTCCAAAAGCAAAGGAAACAAAAGCAAAAATGAACTTTGGGACTTCATCAAGATCAAAAGCTTCTGCACAGCAAAGGAAACAGTCAACAAAACAAAGAGGCAACCCAGGGAATGTGAGAAGATATTCACTAAAGACACTACAGGCAAATGGCTGATATCCAGGATCTATAAAGAACTCCTCAAACTCAACACTCAAAAAAACAGATAATCACATCAAAAAATGGGCAGAAAACATGAACAGACACTTCTCCAAAGAAGACATACAAATGACTGACACATGAAAAATTGTTCATCCCTACTTTCTTAGTTAAAATATGGGTTTAAGATTTGATGTACTTGGTAGATTTATTTTTTTTAATCAATGTAACCTATTACACTTCAGTCACTTAAAATTAATAAAATTTAAGAGAATCTATTTTTTAATATTTTGAACATATAAATAGAGTTATATCTGAGATAGGATCTGCATTAAAAAAAAAAAAGGTTCAATGTTTATTGCACAACCTAAACAAGTCTCATCAAATCCAAGTTTTGGAGCAAATGGAAATATCAGAAGTGGAAACTACATGCAATAATTATGTGACACATGGGTGTGTGAATTACAAAAAAAATGCTATTTTGCGGTTCAGATGGCTTAATACATCACTTTGGAGAAACAGATTTCTGAATTTCTATGGACAATACATTTATATTCTGACATATTTATTACATATTTTAACCTAATATTATCATATTTGTGATTTATAATTTTTTTAGATAAAAATGAAATAACAGAGGCAGGGCTTCAGACTTTGCATAGAGCGCATCAGCATTATTGAAGAAGCATCCTAATATACCTCCAAGTGTTGTATTATTTGTTCGAGCTGCCTTAACAGAATACCACAAACTGAATGGCTAACCAAAAATGTATTGACTGACAGTTATGGAGACTAGACTTCCAAAATCAAAGTGTCTGCAAGGTTGGTTCCTTCTTTGTGTGGTGAGGGAGAATATGTTTTATATTTTTCTTCTACTATCAGGTTTTCTGGCAACTTTAGGTTTCCTTGGCTTATTGTTGCATCACCGTATCTCTGCTTTCATGTTCAAATGATGTCCTTCTTGTGTGTGCATGTCTGCATCTAAATTCTCCATTATTAGAAAGATGCCAGTAACATTGTTTTAGGGGTCCATCCTCTTCCAGTATGACCTCATCTTAACTACTTGCATCTGCAACAATGTGATCTTCAAATAAGGTCACATTCTCAGGTACTGGGGATTGGGACCTCAATGTATGAATTTTCAAATAAGATCACTTTCTCAGGTATTGGAGATTAGGACCTCAATGCGTGAATTTTAGAAGTGTACAGTTTGTAATGGTTCATTTTTTGTGCCTCCTGACTGGGTCACAGAGTGCCCAGATATTTGATTTTACAGTATTCTGGGTGTGTCTGAGATTTTTTTCTAGATGAGATTAATATTTAGAAATCAGAGTATGGGCCTCAATCCAATCCATTGAAACCCAGAATGTATAAAATGTTGAGGAGGGAAAAAAAAATGTCTCTCCTTGACTGTCTTTGGGTGGATCATCAGTCTTCTGCTACCTTCAGATTCAAACTAGAACTGGAACTTATACCATCAGAAATTTTGGTTATCAGGCCTTTGGATTGAACTAGAATTTCACCGTTGGCTCACCTGGGTACTTAGCTTTTTAACTATAGATATTGGGATCTATTAGACTCCATAACCATATAAGCCAATTTTTTTAGTAAGTAAATATGTATATGTGCATGCACACACATACACACACAAGCATACAGAAATAATATCCTATTGGTTCTCTTTCTCTAGAGAACCCAGACCAATGCACAGTATACCTTATAACAAAGTGTCATGTACATAACATTTTTCTTCATAGTTACATTTTTCTGTTAAAATTAGTATAATCTGAAAGACCTTGTGTCAACAAAATAAATAAATATGGTTAAGAACTCATTTAGGAATTTCGATCGGAATCGCATTAAAAGTATAGATGGCTCTGGGCAGTATAGACATTTTAACAATGTTTGTTCTTCCGATTCGAGAGCATGGAATGACCGGTATTTTTCAAAGAACTGGAGCAAATAATCCTAAAATTTGTATGGAATCAGAAGAGACCCCGAATCGCTAAGGAAATGTTGAAAAACAAAAATAAAACTGGCAGCATCACGTTACCTGACTTCAAGTTTTACTACAAAGCTGTGATCACCAAGACAGCATGGTACTGGCATAAAAACAGACAAATAGACCAGTGGAACATAGTAGAGAGCCCAGATATGGACCCTCAACTCTATGGTCAAATAATCTTTGACAAAGCAGGAAAAAATATACAGTGGAAAAAAGAGAGTCTCTTCAATAAATGGTGCTGGGGAAATTGAACATCTATGTGTAGAAGAATGAAACTTGACCATTCTTTTACACCATACACAAAGATAAACTCAAAATGGATAAAAGACCTCAATGTGAGACAGGAATCCATCGGAATCCTAGAGGAGAACATAGGCAGTAACCTCTTTGATAACAGCCACAGCAACTTCTTTCAAGATATGTCTCCAAAGGCAAAGGAAACAAAAGCGAAGATGAACTTTTGGGACTTCATCAAGATCAAAAGCTTCTGCACAGCAAAGGAAACAGGCAACAAAACAAAGAGGCAACCCACGGAATGGGAGAGATATTTGCAAATGACAGTACAGACAAAAGATTGATATCCAGGATCTATAAAGAACTTCTCAAACTGAACACACACAAAATGGATAATCATATCAAAAAAATGGGGAGAAGAAATGAACAGACACTTCTCCAATGAAGACATACAAATGGCTATCAGACACATGAAAAAATGTTCATCATCACTAGCCATCAGGGAGATTCAAATTAAAACCACATTGAGAGATCACCTTACACCAGTTAGAATGACCAAAATTAGCAAGACAGGAAATAACGTGTGTTAGAGGGGATGTGGAGAAAGGGGAACCCTCTTACACTGTTGGTGGGAATGTAAGTTGGTGCAGCCACTTTGGAGAACAGTGTGGAGATTCCTAAGAAATTAAAAATAGAGAGATGTAGTGAAAAGAAGGGCCAACTGTACCCCAATGTTCATAGCAACAATGGCCACGGTCGCCAAACTGTGGAAAGAACCAAGATGCCCTTCAACAGACGAATGGACATGGAAGATGTGGTCCATATACACCATGGAGTATTATGCCTCCATCAGAAAGGATGAATACCCAACTTTTGTAGCAACATGGATGGGACTGGAAGAGATTACGCTGCATGAAATAAGTCAAGCAGAGAGAGTCAATTATCATACGGTTTCACTTATTTGCGGAGCATAACAAATAATATGGAGGACATGGGGAGATGGAGAGGAGAAGGGAGTTGAGGGAAATTGGAAGGGGAGGTTAACCATGAGAGACTATGGACTCTGAAAAACAACCTGAGGGTTTTGAAGGGGTGGGGGGTGGGAGGTTGAGGGAGCCAGGTGGTGGGTATTATGGAGGGCACGGATTGCATGGAGCACTGGGTGTGGTGCAAAAACAATGAATTCTGTTACACTGAAAAGAAATTTAAAAAAAAAAGTACTCATTTAGGTATTTTGAATAAAGGAAAATTATAAAATTTGCTATGAGCTTTTGTTAGAACACAGTTTATTCCTCATGAAGAAACAGATGAGCCTCATAATTTGAGAAGATTTATGCTACTAATTATGGAAGTAGGTGTTGAACATAAAAGAAATTATGCAACAAAAATGCTGAGTGAATAAGTTTGAAATAAATAACAGTTTCAAGTTAAATAATAGTTTTGTAAAATATTCTTAATTAGAAAGTCCAAAATTATTAGGCTTATAAGAAGACACTAGAATAATGATTAGCAATTTTAGAAAA
Source organism: Lutra lutra (assembly GCF_902655055.1). Classification (NCBI taxonomy): domain Eukaryota; kingdom Metazoa; phylum Chordata; class Mammalia; order Carnivora; family Mustelidae; genus Lutra; species Lutra lutra. The sequence continues at coordinate 193,858,893 of NC_062279.1, forward strand.
AGCTGTGGAAGAAATAAAACCAACTACATCATCTTTTAAGTATCTATGTCAAAATCTGTAAGGTATTTACACATGATAAAGTCTGTAAATAACTAAGGTACATAAAGGTTTACATTTAATAGTTTTTTTTCTTTTTATATTGAGGCAATAATTATTGGGTTATTTTCATATCACATCAAAATGGTGGGTTTTTTAAATACTTGCACAATGCATCATTGCCCACATTACTTTTAAGCTAATTTTTATTTGCACACATAGACTTCATGTGATTATTTACCACCATGGTCTTTCAGAATTCATTTTTCATTTAATGCTGCTACAGTATAGTAGAAACATCTTTAGTTGACTTAATAAATACTAAGATCGTTTTTATTGTTTTCTCAGGAGATATTTTGTGAATGTTGACAGAAACTTTGATTGTCTGATACTTCCAGAGGTGATTAAATAACACTTGTTCTAATAAATTTCCAAATTTATCATATATTATTTTATCCAGGTTAATTGTGGAAACTTTTTATATTTACACAGTTTCTTAAATTTCAAATTTTTATTTTATTTATTTATTTATTTTTAAGATTTTATTTATTTATTTGACAGACAGACTTCACAAGTAGGCAGAGAGGCAGGCAGAGAGAAAGGAGGAAGCAGGCTCCCTGCTGAGCAGAGCCAGATGCAGGTTTGATCCTAGAACTCTGGGATCTTGACCTGAGCTGAAGGCAGAGGTTTTAATCCACCGAGGCACCCAGGTGCCCCAAATTTCAAATTTTTAAAACATTGTTTCATAACTACAGCTAAATCAAAACTAATAAAGAAAAGCTACATATAGTAATTATTTTTGGCACCATTGTTTTTAAAGTCGTGTAAAAACTTGGAAGGCATTATAAAAACAAACAAACAAAAAAACAAACAAACAAACAAAAAAAACAAGCCAGAGTGAGAGTGAGAGGTTTATTTTGTACACAATCACTTGCATGAAAAGCCTTTTTTTTGAGGAAGGTGAAAAACAAGTGGATAAAACACTTGCCCTTTGCCAAGTGTTTGTCTTTAGTAAGAGCTATATTTTTGTCTGTTCATACCTTTAGTGTTTTTAATTGTCTGTCAGTGTTATTTCCGTGCTTCTCAAGAATGCACAGAACTGTCAGTCTCTCCTCTTTGTACTTAGAAATAAATTATTATTTCATAAAGTAGAAAAATTCAATAAGTTCAGAATACAATAGTGCCTTCAGTAATTCTTCAGTAAAATATTACATCACTGCTACCCCATTACAGAAGTACATAAGGGGAAGAAATACACTGGTTGCTTTCAGGGGAAAACTATGAAAGCCATTGTAAGTATATAAATATTTTTTTTAGTTCTCTGCTTCCTTATTCCCTTCTTTTTGTTGGAGTTAATTATGATGCTATGATGGCTTTGGCTCTTCTATGACTATCTGCTCCTCAGTCCCACATACAATTGTTGCAGATACTCTGAGTTAATGTACTCAACTCTCATTTCCATAACCTTCTAGACTTTATTTAATTTAAAGATTATGCAGCCTATACATGAATGTTCATAGCAGTTTTATTCATAATAGCTAAGAAGGAAAACAACCTGAATGTCCTTCAATGGGTGAATGGTAAAACAAACTGTAGTATATTCATAACATGAAATGCTACTCACCAATATAGAGGAACAAACCATTGATACCTACAACAACTGAGATGGATCACAAGATGCTATATGAAAAAAAGATTAATCCCCAAAGGTTATCTACCATGTGATTCCATTTACCTAATATTTTGAAATGACATAACTTAAGAAATGGAGAGCAAGTTAGTGGGTACCAAGGGTAATGAACAGGGTAGTGGTAGGTGTGGCTGTAGCTATACAAGGGCATCAAAAGAGATCCTTGTGATGGAAATGTTTGTATCAGTGTCAATATGCTGGTTTCCTTGCTGTAGTAGAGGCTCACAAGAGGCTATTTTGGTAAACTGTGAAGCATACAAAGGATTTCAAAATTATAAAATTAATTAGAATTTGTCCTGAAAGTATTTTATTTCCCAAGCTATCTTACATTTTGAAGTATTCATTTAATATGTTTCTGGTAAAGGGGTTGTAGGGAAAAGTTCCTAGACAAATTTCTTTTCCATTTTGGCCTTTTTTGCTTTCTGTTTGAACCATGAAATGGCTTACCTTTCAAAAACCAGAGCCACCTTCAAGGTAATAGGGCAAGAAAATAGAGGAGGTATGATTTGCTAAAATAAATAAAATAAGCCCCTTGTTGTTCATAATATGGCTTGGTTTGTTTGTTTTTAAAACTGTAGGCTTTGTTCTTATTCAGGAATGGGGAGACCCATAGATTAGGAGTTGATGGCCATTGAGAAGAAAGTTCTGTATGCACAGTTCTCAAGGGAACATGTCAAGCCATGTCATGTAAGGGAAAAGGAGACACCAGAGTCCGTCAAGAGGAATAGGAATTAGTGCAAAACATGGGCAAGGGCCTTTACTGTGGTTTCCAAAGAACAGGTGAAGGAGGGGAAGTAGGTTTAAGATTGGCTAGTTTGAATAATTTCAGCAGGCTCTGGGATTAAAGATTTTCCCTAGTTGTCTGGCACCGCAAGGCCTCATATATCACAACATCAGACGTGGTGAATACAGTTTGTTTATTTTGTTGTTTCATTTTGTTTTTGCATTGTTTTTAATAGCCAAATATAATGTCCTTTTTTTTGACAATAGGGATAGTAAAAGGAAATGCTCTTTAATTGTGCTAACTTCCAGTAGAATTACATTCCAGATTGGTTTAGATTATTTGGATATAATAATATAATGGAATTATATTCCAGAGAAGCTTGGATTATTATAACTAAATAATTCAGAAATACAGTTATAACTAATAATTTATTTAATGCTTTTAAAAATTTAGAAGTTAAAATTCATCTCAACAAAATTCTGGAATTTTGGAAAATTCACTGCTAAGAGAATGCTGGACACAGTGCCCAGGTTTTCACATAATACAAAGAAATGAGGAAGTTCACTGAGAAAGATGTGACCATCTTTATTCAGTTGCTCATATGTTAGGATCTTAACTTGCCTTTGGGTCCCAATAATAGTCTTGATCATATCTTTCATCAAAGGCATAGCATATGTAGAAAGTGATCAGAGCAGAGCAATTAAAAATGTCAAAGTTTGAAGAGGCTCTTTTATGTAAATATTATAATTAAGATACAAATAATTTGAGCAGAAGATGACAAACATAGTTTTGATAGTGCTTTGAAGATATTCAATTAGTATTAAAATTATTTAAAGAAAACTGAAAAGAGAAATACTATAAATATGAGAGTTAAATCAGCAATGTAATTATAATGATAATAAGAGGGTAACAGCAACAGCAACATATATTACTAAATTTTAATGATGATTTTATATCAAATACTACACTCAAGCTCCAAACACATTATCCTATTAACTCTGAATAATAATCCAGAGATATGACAGGCTGTACTGTCATCATATTCCAAGAGACAACATATAGACTAGAAGAGATATTAAAGTATCTAACAGCAAGTTACCTCAGAACAAGTGTCTATATAAGATGTCTGATTATAATACTCAGGTGTTTGCATATGTTATTGAGAAAGTCACAAGTAATGGTTAATATAATTTTTATTTCTAACACATTACAGTATATTTGTTGATGGCAAAAGAAAATAGCTTTCTCATTCATTCCATTTTAGTATAGGCCTAGAATAGCATAGGTCTGTTACAAATGACAGGATTTTTTTTTAATATTTTATTAAAAAAAGATTTTATTTATTTATGTGACAGACAGAGATCACAAGAAGGCAGAGAGGCAGGCAGAGAGAGAGAGAGGGAAGTAGGCTCCCCCCTGAGTAGAGATTCCGATGCGGGCGGGGCTAGACCCCAGAACCCTGAGATCATGACCGGAGCCAAAGGCAGAAGCTTAACCCACTGAGCCACCCAGGAACCCCAAATGACAGGATTTTGATATGCATATGGTAAAAATGGAAAATGAATTTAGGTGTGAATATTTTTTTAATTCACGTTTATTGAGGTATAACATGCATCAAATATAATTTATTATTTTTAGATATAAAGTTCAGTGTAATTGCATAATTACCACTATAATTGAGATGTTAAAAATTTCCAATATTCCCCCAAATTCCCTTATTATATTTTTTATGTATTCCTTACTTCCAATCCCAGCTCCTAAAAAGTACTGTATGATTTTTATCTCAGCATTTGTTTTTTTCTATAATGTCATATAAATTGAATCATACTAAGTAGCTGTTTGTGTCTGGCTTTTCTCACTTAGCATAATATTCTGAGTTTTAACCATGTTATTCATACTTTGTCTCTGAATAAGCCAAAGAAGCTGTGTTCCAATTTCAGAAGGGGATGCAAGAAAGTTAATCATTCTCTAAGTTTTTGCCTAGGCCCCGAGCACCAGATAACACCTAAGAGCTAGATCCCAAACATATTCTAGGACATTAGCTTCAAACAAACTTTGGCTGATGCTGCCATCAATACCCCTACCTTCGATAATTTATGGATTAACACCTACTGTTCATCTGACAGCTGCCTACTATGACACCCTACCCTGAATTCCTGGAGGAACATTTACCCTAGACCCTCTTCTAAAATAAAACCCCAGCCACAAGCAACTATGAGACTCACTCTCCTTTCCTTTCTCAGTCTCCCAGACACTCCATTTGCTATTCTCTGTCACTTACATTAATTAGTAAACTCTGTTTTCACTTTCTTTGGCTTTCTTTTGATTTCACCAACAAAGAGTGAGTCCTCAAAACTCTAGGGCCCCACACTCAACCCCAATAAAAGTAGACCCTAAGTCTTCTCTCACTTCCCCTCTCTCCCTCATCATCACCTTTACCTTGAACTCATTGTAGTGACCTCAGATATGTGCTGTAATTTCCAGATCCTGTAAGTAATAAACTACCCCCCCGCTTTTCTTTTTTTCTTTCTCTCATTCTTTTTTTTTTTTTAAACAATGTTTCTTGCTCATTATTGCTGAAAGGCATCTTGTAATCATAATAGGAACCAGAAATCTGGCCCAACAAAAACACTGGTTATTGATTGGCTGAAACAGGCACAAAACAAGGGCACATGCATTAAATTTATGATTTAAATAAATGTAATTTCCTCAGGCAAATAAAGTATTTCACTTGCGATTGCCCCCTGTGAACCTTAAAATAAAATACCTAATCATTTTACTGGCAAAATATTTATCTTTAGAGAAATACAGATTTTAAGCACCTCTTGTTCTCCTCCCTTTAAAGCTATGTATAACATATAGCAATTTGGCAAAATACTCATTTTTTAATGATTAATTGTATATATAGTTACATAAGTTTCAACAAGATAAAACATATTTATAAAAGCATCATAATAAAACAAAGCCTGTCAATGACAAACAATTTAAAAATGTTAATGGTTAAAGATCAAATGAGAGTCTTTATGATGTGACTGATAAAGAAATTTGGTTATTTCTGTGACACTTATTTTAAAATGAAGACTGATAACATTATACCAAGACATGCCAGAATTTTATGAATTTACATAACTTCAGGAATACTCATAACATATATAAATATAAATACAACATAGAGGGGGCTTAGTATTATTTTTAATTTGCTAATGCTTTCCAAGTAATATAATATACCAAATAAGACTAAGTAATGATGTAGGAAAGGCATTAGGGTTTGAAGCCAATGGCCAAGAAAGAATTTTTGAAATGTCTTTAATGCAAATAGGTGATTTTATCAAAACATCTTCTACATCTTGGTGTGATGTTCTTAGTAGAATAAATAAAATCTTTAACATGTACTACAAAGTTGCTACAATTCCTCATCTCTCCACTTTATCTCAATCTTTTTTCTTAAGATGTACTTATTTTTTGTTTATTTATTTATTTAGTTAGTTAGTTATTTGAGAGAGAGAGAGAGAGTATGGGAGTGGGAGAAGGAGCTGAGGGAGAGAATCTTAAGCAGACTCCTACTGTGCACAGGTCCAGATGCGGGGCTTGATCTCACCACACATGAACTCATAAACTGAACCAGAATCATGAATCTGACACTTAACCTACTGAGCCACTCATGTGCCCCAATATCACCTTTAATGTTTGTGTACCAGACCAACGGCCCTCTAGTTTTTCAAAAAATACCATCTCCTTGTCAAGGACTTATCACTGTGGCTCCTTCTTTGCCCCTCCCTATGCCTAAGTAACTTCTATTTGGCTTTCAGAGTTCTGTTTAAATTTTACTGCCTTGGGGCACCTGGGTGGCTCAGTCATTAAGTGGCTGCCTTTGGTTAAGGTCATGTTCCCAGGCTGCTGGGATTGAGCCCTGCACAGGGCTCCCTGCTCAGAAGGGAACCTCATTCTCCCTCTCCCACTCACCCTGCTTGTATTCCCTCTCTGGCGCTCTCTCTCTCTGTCAAATAAGTGAATAAAATGTCTTAAAAAAATACTACATTGGGACCATCTACTCTGACTTCCCCAAATCAGATCTCACTTACATATACTTTCAACATGCTATTATCATTCATACATTAAATTAATGAAACATTAAGTTAATGAAACATTGCATTATTAGCTAAAGTACATTTCATTATTAGCTAAAGTTTATTCGTATTTCCTTAATTTTTTACCTTCTTCTGTTTTAGGATTTCACCACATTACATTTACTTACCATGTTTCCTTAGGTTCCTCTTGGATGTGACAGTCTCTAAGACTTCCCTTGTTTTTGATGACCATGCCAATTTTGATGACCTTGACTAATCAAGTATTTTATAGAATGACTATTAACATTTGTCTGATATTTTTCATGATTAGACTTAGGTTGTCTAATTTATGATTATTTATTTATTTGAGAGAAAGAGAGAGAGAAATTATTTATTTATTTGAGAAAAAGGGGAGGGGCAGAGGGAGCAGGAGAGATAATCTCAAGCAGACTCCTGCTGAGTGCCAAGTCTCACTCAGGGCTTTCTTTATCTTGGGACCTTGAGATCATGATCTGAGCTGAAATCAAGAGTTGGCCACTTAACTGATTGAGCCACTCAGATGCCCTAAGTTTGTAGATTTTTCAGAGGACAACCACAAATGTAAAGTGTCATTCTCATTGAATCACATCAAGGGGACATGACATACTATAAACATGACTTACTACTATTGATATTGACCTTGATCAGCTGTCTGAGATAATATTTATCAGGTTTCTCCACTATAAAATTAACCATTCCCCAATTTACACCTAAGGAGAGGAGATTAATGGTTTCCTTTTGTGATGGAATGTTCTACAGAAATTATTTTGAATTCTTCTGTAAGGGAAATTTGTTATTCATGTATTCATTCATTCAATTTTTGTTATTCAGTTATTTATTAATTCATTCAACCCTTAATATATATCAGTATACACTCATGGATATTTCTTATATTATTTGAGTTATAATCCAATACTACTTCATTTTATTGGTAACACTGTTACATCTTTGACCATTGAGAGGTCCTTAATTTGTTCTTCTGTCCCTTTGACCTATTCCTTCAATGTAGGTTTTGTTTGTATTTTGCCCACTTCCTTATTATCTGTCCTACAAAATGCTTCAGGCTCATGTTGTAATTTCCTGCTGTAGCACCAGAATTTTCTTAAGGGAATCCTCATTCCTTTTATTAGAAAATAATATTTAAAATGAAGGCTTAGGAGCTAGTGTGCTCATTTCATTTCTAATATTAATAATGTGTATCTTCTCTCTTTTATTTTTAATTATTTTGGCTAGAGATATGTCTATTTTAGTGAACATTTCAAGGACCAGTTTTGCTTTTAGTGATTTTACCTGTTTTTAATTTCATTGATTTACTCTATACTTTTCGTTATTTACTTTTCTACTGCTTGCCTTAGTCTCATATTGTGCTTCTCCCTCGGTTTCCTAAGGTTGATGGTTAGATTGCTGGTTTTAGACCTTCCTTCTAGTCTACTATATGTATTAATTTTATAAATTTCCCTCTAAACACTGCTTCTACTCCATTCTACACATTTTATTGTATTTTCATTTTCATTTAGTTATTTCTTAAAAATGTCTCTTGAACCTTCTATTTTGATGCATGTGTTCTGTAGATGTGTGTTGTTTAATCTCTAAATAATTTTTTTCAGACACCATTCTGTTAATAGTTACAGTTTAATTCAGTTGTCCCCTGAGAACTTATTTTTGCATAATTTCTACTTCTTTTTAAACATTGTTAATGTGTATTGTAAGGTCCTGAATTTAGTATATTTTTGTGACTGTCTCATGTGATTTGAAGAGTGTATTTTGCTATTTTTGAATAAGGTTTCCATAAAGGTTGATTAAATCAAGTCAATTTATACTGCTTATTAATACTATTCAAGTAAACTACATCTTTACAGAATTTCTGTTTTCTTGACCTTGTAGTTACTAAAGAAAGTGATGAAGTTTGAACATATACAGTGGATTTGTATAAATATCCTTTCTGTGTTTTTCAGTTTTTGACGCAGACGTTTGATGCTTTATTGTTGAGTGTACACCTTAAAGATAGTTAAGTCTTCTTGGGTTCTCCATAAAGACCCGTTATGTGAAGATCTTCACATAATCCCTTTCTTCATCTCTGTTACATTTCCTTGTTCTGAATTCCACTTTCTCAGAAATTAACACAGCTACTCCAGTTTTCTTTTGATTACCATGGTATAACTGGAACTTTACTATTAACTTTGTGTCTTTACATGTAAAGCAGGTTTCTATTTTCATCCACTCTTTAATAAAACTACCTCTTTTAATTAGTATATTTCAATCATATTCAGTGACTATTGATATAGTTGTTTTCATATCTATCATATTTTCACCATTTATTGTTGACTGCCTGACTATACTTGTTCTTTCTTTATTTTCCTTTCATTTTTATTTTCCTGACTTCTCAGGGTCTAATTGAGCACTTTTTGAGATTTAGTCATATCTCTTCTATTAGTATGTCAAATATTCTCATATTTTTTTAGTATTTGCCCTAGAATTTGCAATATACATTTACAGACAATATAAGTCTATTTTCAAATAACACTATACCACTTCATGAGTACTACAAGTACCTTATAACAGATAATTTCCTGGTCTTCTCTCTTAGACCTTAAAGATTGCTCTCATTTATTTTTATTATCAGTATGCTATAGTTGCACAATACATTGTTACCATCATTTACCTATTTATTCTGATGCAATACTTTTCCAATTTTTATACAGACTAGATTTTCTGAATTTTATTATTACTCTATTTTCTCACTGAAGAAAACTTCAATATTTCTTTCATGACATGTGATAAATTTCCTCAGTTTTGTTTGTCTGAAAATTTCTTTATATTTCCTTCACTTTTGAAGGATAATTTCTCTGGATGTAGAATTCTAAGTTGTTTTCCTTTTTTCTTTCTACACTTGAAATATTTCATTCCATTCTCTTTTGCATGCTTGGATTCTGACAAGTGTTCCACTACCATTTTTATGTTGTTCCCTTTATAGGCAAAGGTTTATCTCTACCCACTTGCCACTTTTTAAAAATTCTTTTATTTAAATTCAATTAGCCAACATATAGTATATCCTTAGTTTCAGATGTAGTGTTCAATTTTTAGTCTGTTGCATATAATACCCAGTGTTCATCACATCATGTGATGTCCATCACCCAATCCCCAGTTTCTTTTAAATTTCCCTCTTCGTTTTATTTCACTGCAATGAAATAAAACAAAGATATATCTAAATGTAGATTTACATATAAATTCACTGGGATCTGTAATTTAGGATTGGAGATTAATTTTCAACTTATTGGATTTACTACTTCAATATATCTCCTTCATCCTTTTTTTCTTCTACTTTTAGTATTTCGGTTATGAATATCTAACACTTGTAAAGTTGCAACATTGTTGTTAGATGTTCTCTTTTTTATTCATTTTTTGTCCCTTGATATGTCAGTTTGTAATTTTCTACTGATATAATCTTAATCTCATTGATTCTTTCCTCTGTTATATCCTATACATTGATGAGCCTTTGAGAATAATTTTTCATTTCTAGTCCAGTATATATAATTTCCAATGTATTTTTAAATCTTTCTTACTGTTCTTACTTACTTCCATCTCACTGTTAACATGTCTCATTTGTTCTTACTTGTTGTCTAACTCTTACATGAAAGTCCTTAAAATTTCAGTCATAGTTATTTATAATCTCATGCCCAATAATTCAAAAATGTGTGCCATATATGAATTTCATTTTGATGCTTGCTTTGTCTCTCAGGCTTTTTTCTTATCTTTCAGCATGACTTGTATTTTTTTCTATTTTTAATTGAAAAGCAGTCATGATATATAGGGTATTAAGAAATAGATTAAATAAATATTTAATGTTAGATTTTATGTTAATCAAGCTAAGAGTATGGCTGGGTTTTGTATTTCCTATAACTGTGGGCAACAGGGATTTCAAATTCCTCTAGAGTCCTTGTTTTTGTCTTCCATGTTATCTTTGGTTTCCCTGAAAGATACCTATAAAGCCTGAGATTTATAGCTTTTTCAGCTGATTTTCTGTTGTGTTAGTGCCCTATTTAAGTTGCAGTAAGGAGTGGAGGAGAGGAAGGATTCTACAATATAATGTTTAAATATCAGTCTTTTAGTGGGCCTGTGTTTCTGAGTTATAATCTGTACAAGCATTTTTTGTCTTTTCCTTCCTAGCGTTCCTCTCACAACCTCCCTTTACATGAGATGAGAAAGCTAGAGAGAGCTCCAGTTGGGTAATTTGTCTTTCAACTATGTGAGATAAGTAAAGTATTTTCTTATTATTAAAATATAGTTGACATACAATGTAATAGTAGCTTCAGATGTACAATACAGTGATTTGACAATTCTATACATTATGCAATGTTCACCATGATAAGTGTTGTTACCACCTGTCACCATATGTTGCTACAATATTATTGGGTATATTCCCAATGCTGTACTTATCAAAGCTGTGACTTACTTATTTCATAACTTGAAGTTTGTATCTCTTTATGTCCTTCAGTTATTTCTCCCATCCTCCTACCCCTCCCCACTGGCAGTCACCTACCTGTTTGTTCTCTGTATTTATAAGATGCTTGCAAATGATATATCTGATAAGGGGTTAATAACCAAAATATATAAAGAACTTATACAACTCAACACCAAAGAACAACAACAAATAGTTTAAATAAAAAATGGATACTAAGAAGGCATACAGGTGGCCAACAGAGAGCTGAAAAGATGCTTAACATCACTAATCATCAGGGAAATGCAAATCAAAACCACAATGAGATATTAATTCTCAGACTAGTTGTCAGAACAGCTAGTTTTAAAAATATAAGAAATAAGTGTTGGCAAGGATGTGGAGTGAAGAAAATCCTCTTGCACTGTTAGTGAGAATATAATTGGTACAACCGTTATGGAAAATTCTGGGTGTTCCTCAGAAAATTAAAAATAGAATTACCATATGATCCAGCAATGCCAATACTGGATATTTAAAACAAAACAAAACAAAACAACAACAACAACAAAAAAAAAAACTCTAGTAATGTCTTTTTAATGCAGAATAGGGCTGTAGAGAATGCACTGGGTATGTTCCAAAATGGTTACTTTTCGCCTTTCCCTGTCAAAGACTTGAAATGACTAATATAATTTATGTTCTCCTACCTAAAATATGGCTCTAATATTTTCTTTCATGTAAGCTAATCTCATTTGTGTTTCTTGTATTTATCTGTTTCTGTTTGTTTCTCTCTGTTTCTTTTTCTCCTGACTTGTCCTACTGCCTCAATCCTCTGTTAGGTACAAAAAGTTGTTTATTCTCAGTTTTTTTTTTTCTTTCAGTTTTTTTTTTTTCTTGCTGTAATAAAGTGAGTGACAACTTACAAGTTGTTTTCATGTTGGCGCACCTACATAAATTCATTGTCATTTGACCACTTCAGTTTCTTAGACATATGTATATAAGCATATATGCATAGAGAGACCTATATATGTTTATGTATACAGGTATAATTTCAAAATATGTTACTTCTCCTTGTAGCATTTTTTAAAAAAGATTTTATTTATTTATCTGAGAGAGAGAGAGTGAGAGAGAGCAAGAGTGGGAGCAAGGGAGAGGGAGAAGCAGACACTGAGCAGGGACCCCCATTGGGGGGGTCCATCCCAGGACCCTGGGATCATGACCTGAGCCAAAGGCAGACAGTTAACTGACTGAGCCACCCAGGTGCCCCCTTTAAGTATGTTTTCAAAAGTATTATGCTATAACACAACATTTAAAGAATAATTGATTTTATATCCATAAATGTACTAGTACAGAGCATCAGGGCTAATATTTAATATTTGTACAACAAGTATTTATTTACAACTGGAGGAATAGCTATAATTTGTAAACTGTATTTCAAAGCAAAACTAAATGCTTTATGGAATATAAAAAATGAATATAACTCAGAAGTAAATGAATCATTATTTTATTTAACATCGATGCATATGCAGAAGGCATTTACCTTACAGCAACAAAGTAGAATGTGTGTCCTCCAAATGGGAAAAAAAAAATTCCCAGATACAGTTTTAAAGCACTCTGTTATGAAATATTGCAACATCGATACACAATGCTACAAAGGATGATATCTTTGAAATATTGCATACACTATGTATAAGAAGTTATTCAGAAGAGTTGGACTCTAAAATTTGAGGAGTATCTTAAGCAGTTTATTTTGCTTAATCATGGATAAGACCTTAAATGTCCTTTCAGAAAGGGTAAGAATAATTTCCAGTCATAATACATGGTCTAAAATGTAACAAGGCCATGCTTAACTTCAAAGGAGGAGGAAAACTTCAATCCTACCACATAAAACAGAGTACTATGAGTATATCTATGAAACCTTTATCACTGTGTTTTGCTGGACGCAAGCTGTACCTACTAAACATTTGATAAAATTAAACATTAATTTATATTTTCTATCTTAAATTACACTTGATAAAATATATTAAGACATTTCAATATTTCACTAAGCATACAGATATTAACTAAGAAAATATGTATGCATTATTTGATTAAAAAACAGCTAGTTTTCTCTCTGCCTACTTGTGATTTCTCTCTGTCAAATAAATAAATAAAATCTTTAAAAAAGAAAAAGGGGGCGCCTGGGTGGCTCAGTGGGTTAAGCCGCTGCCTTCGGCTCAGGTCATGATCCCAGATCCTGGGTTCGAGCCCCACATCGGGCTTTCTGGTCAGAGGGGAGCCTGCTTCCTCCTCTCTCTCTGCCTGCCTCTCTGCCTACTTGTGATTTCTCTCTGTCAAATAAATAAATAAAATCTTAAAAAAAAAAACAGCTAGTTTTAATCTGTCACTGATAATAGCAGAACATTGTTTGACAAAAGATGTAATATAGCAATTTCTCATCCCGTTTAAAATTCATGAAGCCGGGGCGCCTGGGTGGCTCAGTGGGTTGGGCTGCTGCCTTCCGCTCGGGTCGTGATCTCAGGGTCCTGGAATCGAGCCCTGCATCGGGCTCTCTGCTCAGCAGGGAGCCTGCTTCCTCCTCTCTCTCTGCCTGCCTCTCTGCCTGCTTGTGATCTCTCTGTCAAAAAAAAAAAAAAAAAAAAAAAATCTTTAAAATTCATGAAGCCATATCTTGAAAGACAAATGCTTATTAATTTCTAAATTGCTTCATTGACTCTAATGACAAAAATGCAGGCTTCGTAGGCTGCAGTACAATTACAATTAAAGTGAATTTTTTATTGCCTTTTTATTTGGACAGGTAGTTTTGAGTAGTTTCAATCTTGTAATTCCTTTATTATATTGGATTATTGAAGAAAGTAAGCATTTCTCAAATAAACATATTTCCCAAGAAAAGATGCTTTTAGTTTATTACGATACCACATTATATCAAATATATGAGTCTCTATGTAGTAACTGAGGAAAAAATGACAGGACTGTAAACAGCCTACCTCTTATACTTCTCTATGTGAAGCATAGCAAATCACATGATAGAGTCTATTTCCCTGTTTCTTAAATCTAGGTTGGACTTGTGACTTGCATTAGCCAATGGAATGCATCACAACTGAAACAGTGCCATATCAGAGCCTACAAAGTGTAAGGAAGTTTGTGTGCTTCAGCAGCTTGTCTTTACTTATCTGCCATAGTAAGGCAACAAGACCAGGTTAATCTGCTAGTAGATGAGGAACCATATATAAATGGGCTGAGTCAACCCAACTGTACTCCCTAACTCAGTCGGACTATCCTACCAGGCTATAGCCAACCCTCCAGCTGACCATAACTGCATGAGTAAGACTAAAAGAATCAGCCTGAATGAGAAAAATCATCCAGCTAATGAATAAAGTCCTAGGCAATAAACAAACAAACAAACACACAAACATTTGTTGTGGAATGCCACTGAAGTTTTGTGATTGTTCAATATATAGCATTAATTGTGGCCATAAATAATTCAAACAATTTTACATGCTGGTGAGAATTTGGCTCTTGGAAGTATTTAGTGTTAGTTAATGCACACATGCAGGGATATTTCAGCTATATAAACTTTCTTTCCAGTAAATTTATTTTTATTAAAATATGTACTTAAATAGGCCAAGCTTCATGATCTTGAAATATTTAAAGTTTTATGGGAAACATAGATATATAAAGAGCACTGATTTTATAATATTTCAATCATATAGTATGTCTTTATTGCTAGTTTTTTTTTTTGCTTCCCAACATCATTTATTGTACATTATATAAAAATGAAACTCTTGATTTACATTAAACCATTGATTTTATTCAACTGGAAAAAGAATGACTTAATTATATGTTATTCTCATTAGCTCCTGCAATTGTTATTCAGAATGTCTGATTTTTTACTGTGTTAATTTCTGCTTGTTAAGGAAATAAACAGGATCATAGAGAAACATAAATGGATAAATGAGAGGAAGTGTTGTTTGTTTTCCATGCTTAATATATTTTAAGAGAAATGCATATTTTTAATCCTAAAATTTATTGGTGTTCCTAACCCGATTAATGTCTCAAATGGTATTTGTTGAATGACTAACTTAATGAATAAAGAATGAATGAATTTCAGAGATATTCATTTCTTATAGTATAACTGATATATCTTTGGAATGATTTTTGAGATTCTTGTTAACTGCAATCCACTTCATTAAAGCAATATATCTGATATTAATTACTTAACATATGACAGTTTTACAGGCATATATTTTTCGGAGTTTGACAATGTAAAAAGAGAGAGAGAGCAAGAGAGAAAACAAAATTTAGGTAAAGTAATATAAATTTATTGGCTTATGAAATTGAAAAATGAGAAGTAAAAAAGATACATTGAGAAAAAGTGGATCCCAGGATGATTTGAGTGCTCAAATTGAGTTAACTGCTCCCAACACTGGTGGAAGAGTTACTTCACCTTTTTGACAACCTCAACAAAATTACATAGAGTAAAAGAGAGAAACTTCTAAAAGTAAAATATCCTAAGAAGAAAAAAAACAAAAAAAAACCCCGAAAAACACATTTAGTACAATGCATTTCTTATTTGATCATTTTGGTAAGTACTTTTTTTTTTTCCCCCAATTAATAGGTTAGAAGACTGAGATAGGATTAGAACACTGGTATAACTCCAGACAGTCTTAAAGATTACACACAATGAATTTTTCAGGGGTTACAAACTTGTCTTAATTACTGTTATTTTATCAAAATAATAAGGAGAGGTTAGGAATACATTTAATAACAAAATTTGGCATCTGTTTTGGTGAGTTTTGATAAAAATATAACTATATAAAATATCTTTGTGTACATATGAATATTTAAAATTAAAACAAAATAGTTTACAGTAGTATGCAGTTGTATGGCCTTCAAAAGTTTTGCTTGCAACCAACTTAAAAGAATTTTTGAAAAATTAAGTATCTAGTTAACAATTTTAAAATTACTATCTAGAGATTTCTTATAGATTAAAATAAATTTGATTCTTGCTAATAAAAGATACAAATCATTAAAATTTTTATAGTGGTAGTAAAAGGATTTATATTTGAAACAAATATTTAATGGTATGATTTTATTAGTGTGTTTTAACCACCTATTGAGATAAGCAGAAAGAATTAGAAATTATTTGTGTAAACATTATATATATATAATTTTTATTTAATAATATTTTATATTGAATAAAACATAAATTTATAGTATATATAGTATATATAATATATATTATATATTTTATTTATATATTCATAATATTATATATAATATATTTATATAACTATTTTATATATTTTATATATAACTATAACTATATGTGTGTGTGATTTATATATATATATATATATATATGGTGTGTGTGTGTGTGTGTATATATATATATATATATGCCATATTTATATGGTTTATGCAATGTGTCTTGAAGAACAAGATCCTGCAGAACATTCCATGTATATTTAAAAGAATCACATCAGGTGGTTGCTTTGGTTTTTTTCTCAACTTAAACTTTCCCAGTGAGTTCCACAATACTCTGATACTAATGCTGAGTCTCACTCCAGGTAAGTACTTTTAAATCACATAATGGTAGAAAGCTTTATGACTTATGTTTTTGTTTTGTTTTGTTTTTAAGATTTATTTACTTATTTGAGGCAGAGAGAGAGCACATGAGCAGGGGGCGAGGGAGAGGGAGAGAAGTAGATTCACTGCTGAACATGGAGCCTGACTCAGGGCTTGATCTCATGACCTCAGGATTATGACCTGCACTGAAACCAGTATTCAGACACTCAACTAACTGAGCCACCCAGGTGCTCCTATGAGTTTATGTTCTTAATTAGTTATCATAATAAATGTCTCTAAAACTAAACTTTAATTATATCTTTTTGCTTGGCACACATAAAATTTTACTTCCCAAAATAAGCACTTCATGAAGACTTGAAATGGATGAGGAAGAGTATAGTTGAAGAAGACAGGCAGAATAAAATGTGGCAGGCAGAATAAAAACGTCCTAAAGAAGTCCATGTTCTGGGCACCTGGGTGGCTCAGTGGGTTAAAGCCTCTGCCATCAGCTCAGGTCATGATCCCAGAGTCATGGAATCGAGCCTCACATCGGGCTTTCTGCTCAGCAGGGAGCCTGCTTCCTCCCCTCTCTCTGCCTGCCTCTCTGCCTACTTGTGATCTCTGTCAAATAAATAAATAAAATCTTTAAAAAAAAGAAAAAAAGAAGTCCATTTTCTAATTTCCAGTATTTGTGAATTTTTATTTTACAAAGCAAAGGGGATTGGCAATATGGTTAAGGATCTTAAAATGGGAGATTACACTGAATTATGTAGGTAGGTTCAATATAAGGACAAAGGTCCTTAAATGATAGGAGAAAGGCAGAAGAGGAAGAAAGGTGGGTTGATGGAAGCAGAGGTTAGGAGATACAATTGGTTTTCCAGCTAAAAGAGGGCCACAAGCCAAGGAATGAAAACATCCCCTATAAGGTGGAAAGAAAATACATGGAAAAAAGTTCTTTCCTAAAGCCTCAAGAAGGCGTGTATAACTTCCAATACATTTTAGATTTCTGACCTTCACAACTGGAAGAAAACATTTTTATGTTTTTTTAAGATCTAACAATGGTAATTTGTTACAGCATCAATAGGTAACTAATACATGTATTTGGATAAAATGGGAAACTACTGTGAGCAAGGCTGATTCTCAGATAATGAGTTTTTTAAAATATCAAATATCAAATTATGTATTTGGAAAATTATTTCACCTGAAGAGTCTTTGTGTGTAACAATGGAGCATATTTACCAGAGTTTAGAGACTAACCAAGGAGCATAAAACTAATGAAAGCATGGACTCTGTGGTCAGATTTCCATGGTTAAATTAAATCTATGATACTTTCTAGTTTCAGGACCTCATGAAAATTACCTGCTCTCTCCATGTCTGAATCTTTGATACTTTTTGGTTCTTAACCTCACGAAAATTACCTAACTCTTTCTGTCTCAGTTCCCTAATTTTTGAAATTCAGAACATTAGGAATTCCTAATAATTCTGATAAGCAGATTAAATGTAAAAAAAAAACCCACATAAGCAAAGCACTTTTAAGAAAATCCGCCACCAATTTTACTAGTAACTGAAATAAATTTCTTAACAATTATTTATTATAAGTATAATCATTACTAATTATTGAAGACATATGTAAAACATGAGATATAATGTTTTCTGTTAAAATTGGAATACAATTGAATAATTACAAACAAGGAATGAGTTGGACAGCATAATACATCATGCCATGAGTTAAAATGATTCGTATGTCATGAAAAATACTTTATCACTTTGTATCATAGTTTTAATCACTCATTTTCAACTTAAATACTTTCAGGAACCTATTTTCATGAAATAATCATACACTCAGATTACATCAGGCATGACTATTTTCATAGTATTATTTTACAAAATAGTAGAAACATATTGCAAACAAGATAAACAGAGACAGTTTATATGATAGGATATTATGTATCCTTTAAACATTGTACTCCTAAAGACATCTTTCCAGCATGATTAAAGAATACACAAATAAATAAAATATTTAAATTATACATTCCAGAAAGGAAAATAATAAAATAGTACTAGCTGATATTTCTCAATGATAGACTTTATAAAAAGTATTTTACATAATTTTCAGTTTTCTACCTTTAAAATATTTATTTAGTTTTTATTTAATTCACTATAATAGAAAATCAAATATGTTGACTAATAAATCATAAATCCTTTAAATGTCTTAAATTTAATACAGGTTCAAAATTACATATTTGATTAAAATAACACAACATCTCTATGAGTAATATATATTATCTCATAGAAGAATAGTAGTTCTCAATTGTAACTATGAAGCAGAATGAAAAAGAAACCTTAAACAGAACAAAAACATGATAAACAATCAAATGACAACATTACCCCAATCCCAGGGTTACTGATTCAACTCTTCTTGGGATGGGATAGACACATACGCTCACATTTCCAGTAATTATAATCAGTTCTGAGAAGTAGCTTAGAGTTTTACCAACATTTGTAAAAACAAAAAAAAACACACAAAAAAACAAAAGACCCACAAAAACACTAAATAAAAAACAAAAACTGTTAGTGGGTCTTTACTGTAAAGTTTTTTTTTAAGTATTTGTAAATAAATAATTTTGATTAAATTATTTTGTTTTACTATGCATTATGGTGTTATCCAAAAAAACAAAATGCTTTATTGGGAACCCCAATAACTTTTAAGAACATGAAGAATTTCTGAGATAAAGAAGTTTGATACTACTGCTATAGGTCATAGTCTGGTAATCTCATAGAAAAAAAATTACTTATTTCTAGGCTTCCTACTAAATATAATCTACTATTCAGTTTGTTGAAATCACATGTTACAATAAAGCTATTCTGAAAGTGAACAGGGTAAAAATTTGATGAGTGGGAAGATTAAGAACTACTTCAAAAGATACAAAATAAATAGGTCACTTAACTAGTTAAATGTTACACATTTCTGAAATTCAAATGCAGCCAAAATAAGAACACAGGGAAAAATCAATAGAAACACTTTTAAAAAATTATTAGATTTGAATAATATAAACTATATTATGACTCTATAAAAAACATGATGAACTCCCTGACATTTTGAAAACTGCTATTATATAGTCAACTAATTAACCAAGTAAGATTAAAGAAATATAATGATAAATATTTGTATGTTTTCAATGATCTCTCTTTTTTTTTTAAGATTTTATTTATTTATTTGACAGAGAGAGATCACAAGCAGGCAGAGAGGCAGGTAGAGAGAGGAGGAAGCAGGCTCCCTGCTGAGCAGAGAGCCCGATGCGGGACTCCATCCCAGGACCCTGAGATCATGACCTGAGCCGAAGGCAGCGGCTTAACCCACTGAGCCACCCAGGCGCCCTCAATGATCTTTTTAACAGATGATGCTGATACAGTCTCTAAAGACATTTTAGAAAATTATTAGTCCTTTGGGTCAAAGAAATTTATTACTTAATTTATATGAAGAAATATGTTTGAGTTCTCGGAAACTTAATTACTCTTATTGAGCAACCTGGAAAAGAGAACGAATTATATCTAAGTTTTTCATCCAAATGCACTGTACGTTTTTGAGATCTAAGATATATGCCAAAATAACTGTCCCTCAAGTAAAAACAAGAGTGCAGAATTTTGTTTCCTAACAGACTTCATTCCAAAACAAAACAAAACAAAACAAAAAGGAATGTGAAATTAATTTAACTGGCTAAGTAGTTTGATTCTTCTATTGAGATTTGCCAGAAACTCCATGTTATCTTTACCTGCAACTCTTATTTCTATCATCTTATCTCCTGCAAGATCATATGGTTCATGTGTCAAGGTTATTTGCTACAGAATACTTTATTGCTCTGTCCCTACTCAAAACTGGCAGCTGTCCAGGTCACCTGATAAGTGTGTCAGGGCAATATTTACTATAGGCAAAATCCAAAGAGGGCTACCAGGTGCTCCACTTTTTTCTTTGTGGTGGGAAGGACAAGGTGCAATAGTATATCATTTAACTTGTAGGGGATATCTTGGTGTACCTAACAGCTACAGATCTTTAAATCTTCACTAAGGTGGGGCTCCCCTAAATTTTTGTGTTTTATAATATTTCACCTAGCATTCATGGGTCTAGCTGAGCAAGCAAAGCACTTGCTAATTACTGTTCCTAGATTTAATTTACATAGTTTTATTTTAGAATAGCAAAGATAGCTAAGAATAGCAAGAAATAGCAAGAAATAGCAAATAGCAAGAAATCAAGTGCAAAAACAGAATTATCTGTCGATGTAAAGGAAAAACTGTGTTAACTGGTTTTACACTTGGTTAAGTTTACAGTCGTCTTTGACATCCACTATAATCCATGTGATTATTGAAGGGTAGAACTGATGAATTATAAACAGTTTTGATGGGGCAACATTATCAAAAATAACAAAATTATGGAAAGACCCCAAATATCTATTGACAGATGAATGGATAAAGAAGATATGTTGTGTGTATGTATGTATGTATGTATGTATGTATCTATCTATCTATCTATAGATAAATATATATTACTCAGCCATAATGAATGAAATCTTGTCATTTGCAATGACAATGGATGGAGCTAGACTGCATTATGCCTACTGAAATAAATCAGTCAGAGAAAGACAGATATAATATGGTTTCATTCATTATAGGATATAAGAGACAAAAGAAATGAATGAAGGGGGGAAAAAAGAATGAGAGAAAGGCAAACCAAGGAAAGACTCTTAACTATTGAGAATAAACTGATGGTTATCAGAGGGGAGATGGCAGGGGGATGGGTTAAATGGGTGATGGGAATTAAAGAGAGCGCTTGTGATGAGCACCAGGTGTTGTTACATAAGTAATGAATCACTAAATTCTATACCTGAAACTAACATTACACTGTATGTTAATTAACTGGAATGTAAATACAATCTTGGGGAACAAGAAAAAGTTATGGTGGGGAACATTATCCTCCAATTAGGTAAGTATTTAAGACTGGCTGATCTCGGTCATTTTACCTAAATTCTATTTAGTGCTTCCAATTTTCTACCTTACTCAGGAGTAAGGAAGATTCAGGAGCTTCTATTTGACATTTTCTACTATAATGACTTTTTTTCTCATGACAGAGAATTAACTTGAAGGTTCAGCCAGCTGTTGAATGTACCAATCTTGATTAATACCTCAGGACAATGCAGGGCCATAATTTAGGGCTGTGATTACCAAGAAATGGATTTGGGCCACTCCTTTTATCATCTGTCCCTATACCTACTAGGGAACTGTGGTAGTATTTCTGCTTTTCTGTTGTCCTTGTCCTTTATGTAAAATCTCTTGAAATTGTTGGGTCTTATTTTTCCCAATGAATAGTTACTCTGCTAAATGGTTGTAAGTGACTTCAGAGAATATCTGGGGGGAAGCACTATCATATACACTTAATGTGATGTTTTAGTGATCTTCCTCAATGTGCCTTAACCCTCTGTTCAACTATATTCTTCAGTCCTGGAAACTAGAATTTGAATGAGATATATGTACTGAAAGCAGACTTGGGCTCATTAACTCTTGAACAGTTTTTGTTACATAGATTAAGCCGTATCCTCACTAGCATCTTATATACTTGATCCCTAGGAATCCCATGGTCTGCTAGTCATCCCCATAGATCTCTGTGAGTTATTCCAGCTTTCCTACTTGTCGCAGTAGCCATATAAATCTTGTATCTGATAGGTAAGTGTTGCCATCAGGCTTCCGCTTTCTGGAATCTTATTATCATTATTGACATTTAGGAGCCCAGCTGCATAACAACTTCTCCTATTACCAACCTGTCTGCAAAGGACAGAAAACACTATTTTTGTTAGTGATTCCAGGTGCTCTATCATTAGCACACTGTTTGTTTTAGAGAAAGACATATCCTCTGGATCCTCCAAAGAAATAGAATTAACCAATAGTTCCTCTAGTCTCATAAATCTCTACCCAATCATGGTACCCAGCTGAGATGTGACTTCATTCTTAATACTTTGCCAAGGCATATTTTCCATTTCCACCTCATTTACCATAGACCTTTTTTTTTTTTTTTTTTTGGTATGTGTTTGTCTTGTTTTGTTTAATTTTGCTTTGTTCAAGATTCAAAAAAAAAAAAAAATCCAAGCAGTGTAATAAGATCAGCTCAAGGATGTTAAATCCTAGCTTACAAGAAGGAATCCCTATTAGTAAATATCTTATATTAGACATATTTGCCTCACCACTTCATTCTAGTAACCCAAGATCCATTTCTAGTTCTATTTTCCCTGTCTTATATGAATATATTAGCCTGAACTTGCAGCTCTTTTGTGGCTTATATCCTTTCTCCTGAAACATGCAATGATTGCTAAGTAAGGCCATGCTGAGATTTGATACTAGCTATTGATCTAGAATATCTTACTAAATATTAGGGCAACCTTTGAAGAACATTACTTGAGACATCCACCTAGTAGAGGCTTCTTTCTACATGTTGTCAAAGCATAAGTAGGGTTTGGGGTTTAGAGATAAGGCTTCTCAAACAGGTCTAAAAAGACGTCCCCATCCCAGATGTTAGGGTCTAACAGGTTCTATCAGAGTCAAGGCTTTAGTGAATTTTTAGAGGTTTGAATAAGCCTCCTTTGCAATTCTACTCTCTGAAATCAGGTCCTGTGCCCTGTTACAGTCAATGGGGTATGCGAAATCTTTAAATCCTTTCACAGAGGACTTGTGGTTTTCATAGAATTTCTGATTTTCATAGTTTACTGATTTGATGATTGGTTGGCTTGTACCTATTATCTTCTTCCTTGAGTACATCAGTGGCACGTAACAAAACTCAGCCCTCCAGTGCTAGCATCCTCACAACTCTCATGTCCATCATTTTCTCAAATGCAAGGAAGGTTGCATAAGTCAGCATGACTCCTTTCACCTGTATCCTGTCCTAATTTCACACATGTAGGAGCCTTAATGACTCCAATGTTGCAGCATGCCAGCACTTCTAAACACACCACTTACCACCAGAATGTGGTTCCATAGTCATCTTGCTGACAAGTAATTCAATTTCTTTATCTCCTCATGGGTTTCTGCTTCCTTGGATCATTTCTAGTACCAAATTAGTATAGGCACCCCTGGAAGCAAGTACACAAGTATACAAGACCAGATTCTTTGTTTGGGAGGCGCAGAAAACAATAGCAGAAGGATAGAGAGGTAATACAGTGAAGGAAAGGCAGCCAAAATAGAGGAGTTACTAAACCAGTTACCAAAGTTGTTGATGAGCTTAATCCAGTTGGGGAAGAGGGCAAACCCCAACAATTACTGCTGCTGCTGCTGTTGCTTCTGCTGCAGCTGCTGCTTCTTCCTCTTCTTCTTCTTCTGCTTCTCCTTATTATTATTATTATCATTATCATCATCAAGTAAGATGAAATATAGAAATAATCATCAGCATATCTAGTAAGACACTAAAATTTTAAAAACATTTTTATTAGTATGTTTAGAATTGAACAAGAGCCCCAATAATATTGGTTGAGTTGTTACTATATTCTGTTTCATGAAGACTATTCCAATGTCTAATTGTGCTTCATAAAATGAAGACTGTAAGCTGAATATGAAATTCATTTTAAGGCTTAACAAATCTGAAATATTATAAACTGTATTAAAGAGTATCTATGGAGGTGCCTGGATGGCTCAGTGGGTAAAGCCGCTGCCTTCAGCTCAGGTCATGATCTCAGGGTCCTGGGATCGAGTCCCGCATCAGGCTCTCTGCTCAGCAAGGAGCCTGCTTCCCTCCCTCTCTCTGCTTGCCTCTCTGCCTACTTGTGATCTCTCTCTCTCTCTCTGTCAAATAAATAAATAAAATCTTTTAAAAAAAAGAGTATCTATGTACTCTCTTGGTCTAGTCCTTTTTTTAAGTCAGAAGAAAGAGGTTAACTTTGACTTTTGGCAGAAAGAGGTTTGCACGTAGAAGATAATCATATTTGCCACTTAATCATATGTTTGTTTCAGGGGGCTTTGTTTAAGAAACACTGATAATTCAGTCCATGTGTGTGTTTCTATTTGTTAATGTGTACATAGAAATAATTTTGAACATTATTGTAAATACTTGCTTAACTTCATAGTATTCAAAAGAATACTATGTGACAGTATATTCAGTATATTATGATTGTCATATTTTGATAAGTGTCCCAAGTTCTTAAGTATTGGAATTCATTTCCTGTTTGTCCTCTGTGTGGCTTCCTGTTCTCTGCTTTCTCTTTCTTTCTCCTTTTTCACTATTGTTCTTTCTCCCTCTCCCTCTCTCTTTTCCTTTCCCTTTCTTGCTCATCCTCCAGTTCAGTGTACTTGCTTTCCCACATGCATATTAAAAAAAAAATACACAATAAAAATATGGTTGTAGAAAGTAACATAGACCAAAGCAAAAGTTCAAAAAATTATTTGTATGCATTTGTTACATTTTGTGTATTTTAGAAAGAATGTATTTCCCTTCCTAAGAATATTATTTCTTTTACTTATGTAGATTATTTAAAATTTGCATTTTCAATTTCTTAACTAATTTTAATTTAGTAGTGGAACTTAGAATTATATTTTAAATATACTATTAAAGAAACTATCACATCTACATCATATTTATTATTGTACTTCCTTCCACTAATCAAATCTTAAAGGAAGCACATATACCTAACTATAACATGTTAAGTATACTTAGTTATACGAGGTTACTTGTCAGAAGTGTCATTTTTTTGGCATATCTAATATATTGCAAAATGCAGATTTATTTTCTGTGTTAGAAAGAAAGAAATCTGATAAGCCCACTCTCTTGCTTCAAAGGCTTTTGTACCTCCCCCGTGCTCTAAGAATTGTTTCTAAAATCTGTTATAGTGAGTGGTGGGAGGTGGCTTGCATTACCAGGTAAAACATTGCATTGGCTAAGTGTAGGCTCACATCACACCACTCATTACAATGTCTCACTGGGTCCTCAGTGTTCTTTAAAACAAAATAAATTTAATTTAGAAAACTTTAAAGACTTTCTAACACACATAGCAAAGAAAATCCAAATTTCTTACCATGAACTTAAATGTCTTACATGCCCTGGCTTCTAATTCCCTTCTGTTCCACACTGCCTTCTGTCCACTCTGTGACAACCACACAGAACTTCTTTCAGTTTATCAAACCAGTCCAGCTTTTTTTGCCACAGAGCCTTTGCATTTTGTGTTCTAACCCCTCAAACTCTTTTTTTAGTTATTTTATTTAAATTCACTTAGTTAACATATAGTGTATCATTAGTTTCAGATGTAGAGTTCAGTAATGAATCAGTTGCATACAACACCCAGTGTTTATTACATCATGTGCCCTTCTTAATGTCCATCAATCAGTTACCCGATCCCCCCTGCACCTCCCCTAGAGCAAGCTTCAGTTAGAGTTGCGAAGATTCTCTTTGGGTTTGTCTCCCCTCTGATTTCATCTTATTTTCCTTTTCCCTCCCTTCCCTTCTGATCCTCTTTTTTTGTTTCTTAAATTCCACAACTGTCTTTCTTTGATTGGCTTATTTTGTTCAACATGATACCCTCCAGTTCCATGCATGTTGATGTAAATGGTAAGATTTCATCCTTTTGATGGCTCTATAGTATTCCACTGTATGTATGTATGTATGTATGTATGTATGTGCACATCACATCTTCTTAATCCATTCGTCTGTCGATGGACATCTGGGCTCTTTCCATAATTTGGCTATTGTGGACATTGCTGCTATAAACACTGGGATGCAGCTGCCCCTTCAGATCACAAAGTTTGTATACTTTGGGTAAATACCAAATAGTGCAATTGCTGGGTTGGTCATAGGGTAGCTCTATTTTTAACTTCTTGAGGAACCTCCATACTGTTTTCCAGAGTGGCTGTACCAGCTTGCATCCTCAACAACAGTATAAGAATGTTTCCCTTTCTCTGCATCCTTGCCAACATTTTTTGTTTCCTGACTTGTTAATTTTAGCCATTCTGGCTGGCGTGAGGTGGTATCTCATTGTGGTTTTGATTTGTATTTCTCTGATGTCAAATGATGTTGAGCATTTTTTCATGTGTCTATTCAACAAATGGTGTTGGGAAAATTGGACAGCCACATGCAGAAGAATGAAACTGGACCATTCTCTGATGCCATACACAAAGATAAACTCAAAATGGGTGAAAGACCTAAATGTGAGACCGGAAGCCATCAAAATCTTAGAGGAGAACACAGGCAACAACCTCTCTGACCTTGGCTGCAGCAACCCTTGCTAGACATATAGGCAAAGGCCAGGGAAACAAAGCCAAAAATGAACTATTGGGACTTCATCAAGATAAAAAGCTTTTGCACAGGAAAGGAAATGCTTAGCAAAACTGAAAGACAACACATGGAATGGGAGAAGATATCTGCAAATGACGTATCAGATAAAGGGTTAATATCCAAGACCTATGAAGAACTTATTAAAATCACCCCCCAAAAAACAAATAACTCAATCAAGAAATGGGCAGAAGACATGAACAGACATTGCTCTCACCCTTCAAACTCTTGGCATGGATTCCTCTCAAAGTCTAGAAGAGCTCAAAAGTCACTTCTTCAGAGGCAACTTCACTGTTCACTCTGTTTAATGCAGTTAAACCACTTAACCACATAATAGCATAAATAGCATAAATAGAAATTAATAGAAAATAATAACATAAATAGCATAAATAAATATATGTGTTACATATATACATGTGAGTTGTGCATACGCATCTATGTGTGATTATATGTGCACACACACATAAACATACACACACATTCTATCTTTTCCCTTTAACATGTAAGCTCTGTGAGTGTATAAGAGTAGGTATCTTGTCTGTATTGTCCACTATCATATATCTCAAATCTAACAGAGAAAGATACTTGATATAATATTAGATGGGTTAAAAAAAAGTTAAATTTAGATGACTTTCTCTCTGTATCATATCTGTGGTTTCACCATGTACAGAGGATTACTTCAGTTAAAGCATGAATGTAAAAATATCAAAATAACCACATATTTAGGGTTTATATTTTATATTTCTGATTAACTGTCAGCTAAATGATGATTTTAAATAAGTGAGGAGCTTCATGAGTTAAAGAATTGATTGAAATTTTAAACTGTATAATCAGAATTAGTGCAACTGAGAATTTATTCATTGAAATCAGTTTATTATTACTTAGCTGTTTATAGAAAGAGAAAATGTGTTCTAAGCATATAATGATTGTTCATTAATTTATAATAGTTAATAGAATGGATTTTATTATAAGAAAAAAACTCCTTGTTAATAAGGGCTCTTTTCACAATGAACATCCAAGTACCAAGTCATGAGAACAGATGGTTCAATCAAGAGAAAGAAATAAAAAATAAAAATCTTCCCTTATTAAATACATCTTCAAACTATTAGTGTGAATTTTGCCCTAATTCTGTAAAAGTTGTATCAATTCTAGGATTGGGATAAATTGGCAAGATATGCAATTGGAAGTCTTATGCAGACTTTAGAAGGCCACATCTGTTGGTGCTCTCATGATCTTATTTAGAAAGATTATCTCAAACAGATGTTCATGAGTATTTCTAGAAAATAAAATACTTTGATAGCATAATGTGTACTTATATAAAAAATTTAGGCAAAGATATCTGTAATAGATTCCTTATATGTCTGAAATGTCAACATAATGTGTTATCATTCCCAAATATTTTAGAATGTATTCTTATAAACAAGGTTTTGTTTTTCCTACTTAACTACAATGTAAGTGTTAAAGTCAAGAAATTATTAACATATTGTTATCATCTAATTCTCAGATACAACTCATACATGCCAACTTTTCCAACAATTCCTTTCAAAGGAGAACATTCCATACCAGAATCATGTGTCACTCTTTTTTTTTTTTCCTACCTAAAGTTTTTTCTGATCTTTATTTGGCTTTTATGACCTTGACACTTTTGAAGATTATATGCCAGTTATTCTTAGAAAGTCCTTCTATTTAGTTTGCCTGATATTTCCTCATGGTTAGTTTTAGGTTATATGTTTTTGGCAAGAAAATCACAGAATGATTTTTTTTTGTTTTGTTTTGTTTTGTTCTTTGTTTTTCTCACTGCATCCTATTAGGTGGCAGACATTTTATATGTCATATTATTAGAGATGTTAACTTTTTTGATTAGGGTACACCTACCAGTCTTCACCGTAGTGAAATACTTTTTTCCCTTCATCATTAATAAGTAATTTTAAAATCATGTAATATATCTTGGTTGTTATCAACATTTTAATTGTTTTGCTTATAGACTCAAGGTATCCTATTATTTATAATGGTTTATAATTTTATTACTATCATTATTTTTGCAATGAACGTATTCTGATTTTGCTAGTGGAGGTCCTTCAGATTGGCTTTTATGTCTTTTTGATATGCCCTCATCATTCTTTGAGTACTTCCTTGATTTCTTCTGTAAAGGATATTCTGGGGAACATACTTTTTCTATTTCAGCCTTCAAATCACACATTTCACCAAAAAAGCCCAGGTTATGTTAAGTGGAAAATGATATTATGAAATTAAGATCTAGATTCTATGACACCTGGGTGGTTCAGATGTTTAAACATCTGCCTTCAGCTCAGGTCATGATCTCAGGGTCCTGGTATTCAGCCCTGCGACAGGCTCCCTGCTCAGCAGGGTGTCTGCTTCTCACTCTCCCTCTGCCTCTCTTTCTGCTTGTGCTCTCTCTGCCTTTCTCTCTCTCTCAAATGAATAAATACAATCTTTAATTTTTTAAAGTTAAAAAAAATAAGGATTTAGATCCTATGCATGCTCATTGTAGTCATTGCTCCTAGGTTCTCTCAGCAAACAATACTAGAGAAAATGTTTGAGTGCATGTGCACACACACATACACACATTTATATGTCAGTTTATTTACATCGGTTTTATACAAAAGGGCGTCCTGTGATTTTCTTTAGAATATGTGCATATGTAAATAGATAAAATATATCAATCAATACCAGTAATTATGCAGAAAAATCTGTATATGTAACTGAATGTATAGATATGTTTATGTAGCAAAGCAAATGTTCCAGTTATCAATTCATTATCTATGGTCTCTAAACCATCCTTCATTGCCATTTAATGCAGAAAAACCTCTCATATTTCAGATGCCATGATGGCAAATTTTGCCAGTAGAGGACACTGGAGATATCACTAAGCTTAGGGGCTTTTCATCTGGATTCCAGTGAGCTTCTCCTTTTCTTGCTTCTGTGGAGTTCGAACATCCAGTGAGTTTCAGTGGCACCACCAGCAGTTTCAGTGGCACCTCACAGAAAGTTTCCTAAAGGTAAACAGAGTGACAATCCTCAAGAAAGTCTCCCAGTGAATTCCATGGCATTCCACTTGACTTACCAAGGGCAAGTTCCACGGTCTGCCTATTTTGTCTTCCAGACCACTTGCAAGTGACAGTTTCTGGGTAAGTTCTGTGGGTACTCAGCCAGTTTCCCATAGTTCAACAGCATTCCTCCTGGGAAGATTGCCTAGCTTTGTGGAAAATTCAACTAGTGCTTCAGCTAGATTTCCAGAAAATTCATCACCATATTGCCTGCAGACAGCCTGCACTTTATTTTTTTTATTAATCATTTTTTAATTTATTTTCAGCATAACAGTATTCACTGTTTTTGTACCACCACCCATTGCTCCATGCAATCCGTGCCCTCTCTAACACCCACCACCTGG
The DNA here is from genome assembly GCF_902655055.1 of Lutra lutra. NCBI lineage: Eukaryota > Metazoa > Chordata > Mammalia > Carnivora > Mustelidae > Lutra > Lutra lutra. The sequence goes on from NC_062279.1 coordinate 193,889,155, forward strand.
TTCCCCCAACCTCCCCCCACCACACCTCTTCAAACCCTTCAGATTGTTTTTCAGAGTTCATAGTCTCTCATTGTTCACCTCCCCTTCCAATTTCCCCCAAATCCCTTCTCCTAACTCCCCATGTCCTCCATGCTATTTGTTATGCTCCACAAATAAGTGAAACCATATGATAATTGACTCTCTCTGCTTGACTTATTTCACTCAGCATAATCTCTTCCAGTCCCACCCATGTTGACACAAAAGTTGGGTATTCATCCTTTCTGATGGAGGCATAATACTCCATAGTGTATATGGACCACATCTTCCTTATCCATTCGTCCGTTGAAGGGCATCTTGGTTCTTTCCACGGTTTGGCAACCGTGGCCATTGCTGCTATAAACATTGGGGTACAGATGGCCCTTCTTTTCACTACATCTGTATCTTTGGGGTAAATACCCAGTAGTGCAATTGCAGGGTCATAGGGAAGTTCTATTTTTAATTTCTTGAGGAATCTCCACACTGTTCTCCAAAGAGGCTGCACCAACTTGCATTCCCACCAACAGTGTAAGAGGGTTCCCCTTTCTCCACATCCCCTCCAACACATGTTGTTTCCTGTCTTGCTAATTTTGGCCATTCTAACTGGTGTAAGTTTATATCTCAATGTGGCTTTAATTTGAATCTCCCTGATGGCTAGTGATGATGAACATTTTTTCATGTGTCTGATAGGCATTTGTATGTCTTCATTGGAGAAGTATCGGTTCATATCTTCTGCCCATTTTTTGATATGATTATCTGTTTTGTGTGTGTTGAGTTTGAGGAGTTCTTTATAGATCCTGGATATCAATCTTTTGTCTGTACTGTCATTTGCAAATATCCTCTCCCATTCCGTGGGTTGCCTCTTTGTTTTCTTGACTGTTTCCTTTGCTGTGCAGAAGATTTTGATTTTGATGAAGTCCCAAAAGTTTATTTTGGCTTTTGTTTCCTTTGCCTTTGGAGACATATCTTGAAAGAAGTTGCTGTGGCTGATATCGAAGAGATTACTGCCTATGTTTTCCTCTAGGATTCTGATGGATTCCTGTCTCACGTTGAGGTCTTTTATCCATTTTGAGTTTATCTTTGTGTACAGTGTAAGAGAATGGTCGAGTTTCATTCTTCTACATATAGCTGCCCAGTTTTCCCAGCACCATTTATTTACAGACACATAGACCAGTGGAACAGAGTAGAGAGCCAGATATGGACCCTCAACTCTATGGTCAGTTAATCTTCAACAAAACAGGAAAAAATATACAGTGGAAAAAAGACAGCCTGCACTTTAATATAGACATAGAAACCTACCTATGCAGATGTGGTCATCCTCCTTTCAATGCCCTAATACTCCACTTCCAGTGGCCTTCCCAATAAACACCCTTTTTGCTGCACATAGCATCTACCACTGTCACAGGTGTCTCTCCTCAGGGATATCATTCTCATACCAGTCAGATTCTGTGCACCAAACAAGTCTTTTGAAGATGCCTTTCTCACTCTGGGCTTTGACATCTTACGCCAGAGTGCCCATTAAGGATACTCTACTCATCCTGGTCAGGAATGCGACACTGTTCAGTGCTATGATCTGTTTCTCTTTCCTACTTAACACAGATCCCTCATTCGCTGTCCCAAATAATGGCTGTAGACTCAATTTGGCAGAAAGGAAATGGAAAGGAGTTAAAAAAAGGGGGGGGGGGGGTTATGTCCATTCTTATTTTTGTTTTTGTTTGAAAGGAGGTGATCTTTGATCTATCATTAATTGATAGATTAATGTTGAAATCTCAAACTATGACAGTGGGTTTGTCAATTTACTCTTTGTCATTTTATCAATTTATCTACCACTGCCTCCATTTTTGAGGCATTTTACTAGTTGTACCCAGCTAAAAATATCACAATACTTTCTTAGGAAACATAACTTTTCTTTTTTTTTTTTTAAAGATTTTATTTATTTGTCAGAGAGAGAGGAGAGCGAGCGAGCACAGGCAGACAGAGTGGCAGGCAGAGGCAGAGGGAGAAGCAGGCTCCCCACCAAGCAAGGAGCCCGATGTGGGACTCGATCCCAGGACGCTGGGAACATGACCTGAGCCGAAGGCAGCTGCTTAACCAACTGAGCCACCCAGGCGTCCCAGGAAACATAACTTTTCTTATCATGTAGTGGTTTTGTCCATCTCAAATAACAATTTTTGTCATAAAATTGATTATATTTCTCAAATTAATTATCTTCTGTAACTTTGCTATTTACCAAATATTCACTCTCTGCTCCCCCAAGGGAGAGATATGCTTTCCCACTCTATTGATGTTAATCTTCACTATATGGTTTGGTTTGGGAAGTGATATTTTGTGGAAGCAATTGTGCTTTTTTCTTAAATATTTTATTTATTTATTTGACAGAGAGAAAGAGAGAGAGAGATCACAAGTAGGGAGAGGCAGGCAGAGAAATAGGAGGAAACAGGCTCCCCACTAAGCAGAGAGCCTAATGCGGGGCTCTATCCCAGGACCCTGATGTCATGACCTGAGCTGAAGACAGAGGCTTAACCCACTGAGCCACCCAGGTGCCCCGGAAGTGATACTTTGTGGAAGTGATAATGTCTGTTCCAAGTAGAGTCTTTAGGAAGTCTGGCAAGTTTCCATCCATCATCTGCCCTCTGCCATGAGAAAATATGCCATAAAAAACATGTTCTTCAATTTATATGCAGAGAAGGCCTATGGGTCAGATCTGAACCCAGTATAAACCTGTAACAGAATTTCACAAATCAGCATGAAGTCCAGTGAGATAATAATAATTATTGTTATTATAAAACATGAATATTTTGGGGATTTTTGAAAATAATATTGTACCAAATGATGGCTAATATGGTATTTGGTAGGTGAGTGATAAAAGAGGAAAAAAAAAAAAAAAGAATCCAGAAATTCTGAGATTTGAAATATAAACCCTCAGGAAAATACTGTCACATGTAATATTAAGATCTGTTATATTAAAACACCTGTCTGTTTGTATTGAAGTTGCTGCCAATAAAATGTATTAATTTAAAAGATAAAAAGGACTTAGGTAAAAAAGATTAAATGTATGTTCCACTAATGTCTTTTTTGTCCAAAGAATCTGTACTCAAGTCAAGAAAGAAATAGCATTTCTTTCTTTCTTTTGTTTTTAATTTTTTTTTCATTTAAATTCAATTAGCCAACATAAGAAATGATTTTTTTTAAAGATTTTATTTATTTGACACAGAGAGAGAGATCACAAGCAGGCAGAGAGGCAGGCAGAGAGAGAGAGAGAGGGAAGCAGGCTCCCTGACAAGCAGAGAGCCCAATGCGGGGCTCGATCCCAGGACCCTGAGATCATGACCTGAGCCAAAGGCAGAGGCTTTAACCCACTGAGCCACCCAGGCGCCCCAGAAATGGTATTTCTTAAAAAGAATTGTGGGTGTGGCGTAACTGGAATCACATCAACACATTATAACAATTAGGAAAATCTAATAATATTTTACAATGGATGGATGGCCAAAATTGTCATCTTGGATGAAACTTTGACAATTTGAATGAGAAATTTATCTTTGAATACACAATATTTTATGAACAGAAACCTGATTGAGAAAGATACCAGCCAACAAGGAGGGGATATTTTTAAATGCTTTTTTCAAATGCATCCAAATGATATGATGAAATAGAAACACTCAGACAATAGAGTCCAAACCAATAAAGAATAATGGCCCGGTAAGCTACTCCCAGGCAGTAATAAAGGGTCCACTCAATGCAGTTCAAAATTTCTACAGCTATCTGCAGCATGATTTCCATTATTCCCCTTTACTAATAGATCCTTGTTCCATTACCTTGTATTGATATTTCTTTCCCTTCCTCCCTTTCTCTCTCCCTCCCTCCCTTCTTCCTATCCCACCTTCCTTCTCTTTATCTCTCTCTCTCTCTCCTTGACTCCCTTTAGCTCTTAAATTTCCAGTTCAAGGAGAACCTCATCTAGAGCTGTTGTAGAAATTGCTGAAATATCAAGGATTTTGAGCTATGTGTTTTATTTGGTTGAAGCTTTTGGGATATCTTCCTTGGTTTTCAAGTGATTTGTTTTCATATAGAAGAACAGAATCCAAGTATATGTGGCTAACACAGCAGCTTGTGACCAAATATATTAATTTTAGAAAAGTTCGCTCTTCCCTCCTGTAACTCCCAAGAAAATCATATATTTCCTTTCCTTACTTATATGTTTGGGTCATGTGACTTGCTTTGACACATAGAATATGGAAGGAGTCATTATATTAGTCATCTTGTGTGTCTGCCTAGATAGGAGATTCCTTTTTTAACCTGTAACCAGGAATGAGAATACACATAGAGTAGACCCAAACCCACCAGTTCTCTGAAACAGAGCCATTGCAGTCAACCAGCAAACTTCAATGAAATAAATAATGAGGAACTGAGAATTTTTACATAACCTTATTGCAGCACAAATGTATATGTAATTTAAATTTACCATTTGTTTGCTCTACTTTTCTGCTTATTTTTTCATACAATTTATGATTTTTTTAAAGATTTTATTTATTCCTTTGACGGAGAGATCACAAGCATGGGAATAGGAGAAGGAGCAGCAGACTCCCCACTGAACAAGGAGGCTGACTCAGGGCTCAATCCCCCTGGGATCATGAACTGAGACCAAGGCAGTCACTTAACCAACTGAGCCACCCAGGCATCCTTTATTTATGATTTTTTTAATTGACAATCTATAATTCTTCCCTGATTAGAGAACTATACCCCTAAAATTAATTTGAATTCTACCATAATTGATATCTATCTTGGTAAATTTTGATAATGTAGCATATGCACTATTTTACATATTTTACTATTTTTCATAATTTATTTACTATTTACATAATTTATTCACTACTTAGTAAAAATAAAATATTTTTATTTTATATTTATATTATTTATATTTATATTTATTTATATTATGGAGCATGGAATATTTACATTCATTATCAATACTCTCATTTCCAATAAGCCTAATTTTTCATTGTTTAACTGATAGCTTACCCAATTTATAACTATTACCTAGCCTTCCCTTTGCCACTATGTCTCAGTGATAGACATGCCTACTTTTAGATTTGAAGCAAAAAGATCTCGAATCTATGTTACTTACTATAAGCAGTTAAAATATCTTCACAGATATTCAGTAGAATTTTCAACCTAGAAACCCACTCTGAAAAATAGAAAAAAAGGTATGACTGACTATGTTATAAAAACATTTATTTCAGTATTACCTATTACTTATTTCTTAAAATGCCATGATAGGTTTTCATTTTGAACATCTATACTCTAGTATAATTAATTATGCTTATATCTTTCTCACTTTCATTTAGAATAATCATAAGCATGTGATTCATTTTTTGTTTTTTGTTTTTTTGTTTGTTTGTTTGTTTGTTTTTTAGTTTTTACACTTAGGCGTCTTAATCCAAAGAGTAACACTTCACATTAGTTTATGTTTTTATAGTGAGACTTCCAAAGGGGCAATAACAGTCTTTGGAACAATCAGTGCTTCTTGCAATATTGTAATGAGTGAAACAAACAGAAACCTATCTAATATATTTGGTTTATAGTTTATTTTAGTTCACAGATTTTTAGAATCCACAGTGAATTACTGATTTCACTTATTTAGTAAGACTTGTTTCTCAAAACACATGAGTGAAAGAAAAAAGAGAGAAAGAAAGAAACCAAGAAAAGACTCTTACCTATAGAAAACAAACTGATGGTTGCCAGGCAGGAGGTAGGTGGGTGGATAGGTGAAATAGGAAATGGGGATTAAAGAGTGCACGTATCCTGATGAGCCCTGGGCAATGTAGGGAATTGTTGATTTTCTATATTGTACACCTGAAAGTAATATAATACTGTATGTTAGCTCTGATGGGATAAAATAGAATTAAAAGAATAAACTTGTTTCTTTGAAAGAAATAAAGACACCATTATTGTACACTGAAGGAAATCAGTTAATGCATTTTAATATTTTATTTGTTTTTCATTATAGGATTTTAATCTATACTTGGAAGTTTGAGAGCTAACTGTTAATTTCTATACCAGAAGTCCTTTTCACAACTGAGTCTATAATCTATATTGTTACCTTTTTTTTTCTATTTATGAAATACTTGATTTATGAAATTGAACATTTTCTTGTTGAGATTGTGATTTTGCCAAGCAAATGGATAGGAACTGCATCTTCTTTTCTGTTCTGTATAAAACATACAAAGGCAATAAAAGCTGACAGAATTTTAAAAATGTCAATCAAGTAGCACTTGCAAAGTTGAAAAGCAGAAGGCAATGGCATTCCTGACAAGCTGACAATACCTATAGTTCTTGATAGAAATCACTTTGAGTCTAAATGACTAACACAGGGAGATGTCTGACAGCTGATTTATACACGTAAATAAAAAAGGCAGTAGGAGGAACGTGAACGTATTGAAGACTAAGGAAGGAATAGACCATATGGAAAGGTGATGGACATCTGTTTTGTCCTTGCAACTGCTATAATAACACACCCCACACCTTGTATTTAAACTTATTTTTTATCTTATCAAAAACAAATAAGCCTAAGACAAAGAGATAATAATATGATTAGCTGTGTAATAGTTTATTTAGTTGTTTGTTATTTATTGTCTTCTTCCATTAGAATGTTAATGCCAACTCAAATTTTACTAATTTAAATATTAATCACAGCTAAAAATAAATACAGAGTACCATTTAGAATGGTGCTTGACCAAGCAATTGGGGATTGAATTCTCTCCAAGTAGACACAAAAAATTTACCATCACACTAGATTCATTATCAATTTGGCACCCATACACTTCTCCTTAAGTAATACTTAATCTCCTAATAAAGACAATAACAAAGTCACACTTCTGCCTAGCATGATGCATCTATCCTGTGTACTATTATTAAAGCCTATTAATCCTTTCCCCAGAAGAGGATGGGAAATCTTTGGGTGATGGTCATACTTCTCCTTAATAACCTGTAAATTAGTTACTATGATGAAAAGTTTATACTGATTATGTTATATGATAAAGTGATTAAAAAGGCAAGAAAACAAAGGCAAGAAAACAAACAAACAAGAAAACAAATACATGTGCATGTTCATAACAAAATAAAGAAGAACTACTAATAACAACAACAGTCCTGGTTTCTGCAACTGGGCACCCAGCTCTAGCTAGTATTTAAAACTACCTTCTTACCCTGCCCATTCTCTATTCCCTTTTTGCTCAGCAGGCACCTCAGCTGGCTAATCATGATTTTCTTGAGTGATTTCTGCTACTGTGTTTTTTTTTTTTTTTTTTTTTTTTTTTTTTTTAGTTATAACAAAAACATCGAACATGAAATGTATCCTCTTAACACATTTTAAGTGTACAATTAGGTATTATTAACTATAAGCATTATGTTATACAGCAGATGTTAAACACATTCATCTTGCATAACTGTTTTTTTTTTAATTTACACTCATTGAATATTTAACCATTTCCCTCCCCCCAACTCACTAGCAAGCACCATTCTCATCTGTTCCTAGAATTTTTACTATTTTAGATACCTCATATAAGTGGAATCATGTAGTATTTGTCCTTATGCCACTGCCTTATTTTATTTAGTAAAATGTCCTCTAGGTTCATACAAATGTCAGGATATCCCTTTTTTAAGACTGAATAAAATTCTATTGTCTACATATACCATATTATCGGTATCTATTAGCCCATCTGTCACATGTAGGTTGTTTCTGTATCTTGGCTATTGTGAATAATGCTGCATTGAAAATAGGAGTATAGTTATCTGAGTTCAATTCTTTTAGATGTATACACAGATGTAGGAATCCTGGATTATATGGTATAAGAACCAACATATAGACTAATGAAACAGAGTAGAGAATCCATAAGTTCATACACAAGTCATCCTCAAAAAGAATGCCAGAATTATTGAACATTACATGAAAAACAAAATTAAAAAATAAAAGAATGTCAAGAATACACAATGGAGAATTGATAATCTCTTTAACAAATGGTGAGGAAACTGGATATTTATATGTGGAACGATGAAATTATTCTCTTATCTTAAACCCTATATAAAAACAATTCAACCTGGATTAAAGACTTATATGTAAGAACTTAATCTGTAAAACTCCTAGAATAAAATATAACGTAATATATTCCCAACATTGTTCTTGGCAGTAATTTCTTCGATGACACTAAAAGCACAGGCAACAGAAACAAAATAGAACAGTGGGATTACATCGAAATAAAAAGCCTCTGCACAGGAAACAATCAACAAATCAAAAATCAACAAAAAGAAGGCAACCTATGGAATGAAAAAAAGTTGCAAACCATATATCTGATTGTGATTAATATCTAAAATATTTTTTTAAGATTTTTATTTATTTATTTGACAAACAGAGATCACAAGTAGGCAGAAAGGCAGGCAGAGAGAGAGGAGGAAGCGGGCTCCCTGCTGAGCAGAGAGCCCAAAGCTGGGCTCAATCCCAGGACCCTGGGATCATGACCCGAGCCAAAGGCAGAGGCCTTAACCCACTGAGCCACCCAGGCACCCCAATATCTAAAATATTTAAGAAAGTCCTACAACTCAGTATCAAAAAACACATAGGTGAGCAAAGAACTTAAATAGATAATTCTTCAAAGAAAGCACAGTCAATAAGTATATGAAAAAGTGCTTCACATCATTAATCATCTGGTAAATTCAAATCAAAACCACAATGAGATAACACCTCATGCCTATTAAGATGGCTATTAAACAACAACTATAGCATCTTGAGTTCAACAAGTATTGGCAAAGATGTGGAAAAATCAGAACCCTTATAAAATGTAAAATAGCTCATCTGATATGCAAAACAAAAATGTATGGAGTTTCCTTAAAAACTGAAAGAAAAACAAAACAAAATTTAAAAACACACACACACACACACAAAAACCCATAAAACTACCAAATGGTCACGGTATATACCTGATAGTATGACCCAAACTCTCATTGCTATGGAGAATTAATTGTCCTGCTTGAATCAAGTAGTCGCACTTTTCCATTAACTTCAATCAGAGGGCATGATGATATTAAAAGTTGTCCTAAGTTACCTCATATGTTCTAAACATATACTTCCACTTTCATTATGTGGTGGCAGTACAATTTCCTCTTGGAAATAAGGATCAATCACTGCTTCCAGGACAACTGGAATTGTCTATTCTAATTATACATTTCAGAATGGGGAAATAACCACAAGATGTGTTCATGGACCCACAAACTGATCTGATCTGAGGTAAAACTATAGACCATCTCACCTCCACAAAACCCTACTCTAACTAATGGACAGCACTGACCTTTCGGGACTCTTGGAATTAGTGTCAAAAATAACTGGTGTCCAGTAATCTTAAAAAATTTCATCATTTTCTTTCTCCCAATGCACACTCTGTGAAAGTTCATAAGTCCCTTTGGGGAAGACAGGGAGGAAGATGAACAGCATAAATTTAACAGAGCAGTGAGATCCTTCCTATAAGCATTCATCTTCTCCTTCATTCAAGAGGTTCTGTGTCTTGATACTGACTTAATATAGGGAATTGAGTGAGAGGCTTTGAATCTGTTTTATATATATATATATATATATATATATATATATATATATATATATATATTTATTTGACAGACAGAGATCACAAGTAGGCAGAGAGGCAGGCAGAGAGAGAGGAGGAAGCAGGGTCCCCCACTGAGTAGAGAGCCTGATGCGGGGCTCGATCTCATGACCCTGAAATCATGACCCGGGCCGAAGGTAGAGGCTTAATCCACTGAGCCACCCAGGGACCCCATGAATCTGGTTTTACAATCAAGTTAGACTTCTGTTTACTTGACCTAAAACTGTTCTCCTTATACAGATCAAATAAGAATTTAGCAGATTGCCCAACTCTTTCACTTTAAGGATACCATGACCAACTAGCCAACACTATAGGTCTTTGCAAATCACCATACTCTAATTACTGATTTGACCCTGTCATACATTATGGTAATTATGCCCACCTTGCCTTTGGAGATTAAATGCAGCCATTTGGTTCCTGAATTTTTGGAGCCAATTATAACCATTGCATTTAGGCTTCCCAATTCAGGGGCAGTAGTTTCCATTGTAATTTATGACCTACAGAAAAGAGAAATAACAAAGAAAGTAGTACAATTAAGAGCTCCTTTTAGTAAAAGATAATTTGAAAATAGTAAGTACCCCTTAATCCAAAATTAAGATTTTGAATATCAAAATAAATTCCATTTTATATGAAAATCAATAATCCCTATATTAATAACATAAAATTTAATATTTAAATTTTCTGTATTATCTTTTCTTTGAATGATGAAATTAAAATTCACTTAAATTGAATGCAATAATTTATTGTCATTTACAGTAATGTTATATTAATGCAAAAATTTTAAGTGACATTAAAGATGTGGAATTCATGTAAACAGAAAACTAAATTTAGAATTTATTTTATAAATTAAGTATTTATCTAATTTCATTTTATTACACTTTATTACAATTTATTATTTCTGTAATATAATGGGGAAGAATTTATAAATGTCAATATCAATTTAAAAGCAGCAAAATGGGGGCACCTGGGTGGCTCAGTGGGTTAAAGCCTCTGCCTTCAGCTCAGGTCATGATCTCAGGGTCCTGGGATCAAGCCCCGCATCGGGCTCTCTGCTCGGCAGGGAGCCTGCTTCCCCTCTCTCTCTCTGCCTGCCTCTCTGCCTACTTGTGATCTCTCTCTCTCTCTGTCAAGTAAATAAATAAAATCTTTAAAAAAAATAAAAAATAAATAAAAGCAGCAAAATGTTTTACACTAAGGAAATCAGCTTAAATTTTTTCTTTTTTTTTTTTAAGATTTTATTTATTTTACAGAGAGAGAGAGAGATCACAAGTAGGCAGAGAGGCAGGCAGAGAGAGAGAGGGGAGGAAGCAGGCTCCCTGCTGAGCAGAGAGCCCAATGCGGGGCTCGATCCCAGGACCTGGGACCATGACCTGAGCTGAAGGCAGAGGCCTTAACCCACTGAGCCACCCAGGCGCCCCTTAAATTTTTTCTTAAGAATATTTTCATGGTTGGAGTTCCTGGATGGCACAGTTGATTAAGTGTTCAACTCTTGGTTTCTGCTCAGGTCATGATCTCAGAGGCCTATGTAGTCTTGATACTCTCTCTCCTTCTGCAACATGCCATCTCTCTCTCTCTCTAGAATAAATAAATAAATAAATCTTTAAAAAAAAGAATACTCCTGTAGTTTTGAAATATCAAGCATATTTTTCCTGAATTATTTAAATAATTGATATATAAAATACTAATTGGTGCCTTTGTAAAATACTCATAAATATGTATATATATACACATACACAGCTAAAATACATATACATAATTATATAAAATTGTCAATTTTTAAAAAATTATTTATTTGAGAGAAAGAGAGGGAGAGAGAGAAAGCATGAATGGGGGGATGAGCAGAAAGAGAGAGAAGCAGATTCCCTGCTGAGCGGGAAGCCCTATGTGGGGCTTGATCCCAGGACTTGGGATTGTGACCTGAGCCAAAGGCAGATGCTTAACTGATTGAGCCACCAGGCACCCCAAAATTATTGACTTCATGAAGAAATCTTTATATCCTGGTTTCTTTCATTCTCTCTCTCTCTCTCTCTCTCTTTTTAAAGTAGGCTCCACACCCAGAGTGGAGCCCGACACAGAGCTTGAACTCACAACTCTGAAATCAAGACCTGAGCTAAGATCAATAGTCACTCGCTTTACTGACTGAGCCCCCCAGGCACCCTTAGCCTGTTTTCTTAACTTGTGGTTTGTGCATGTGCTTCAAAAATCCTGTAAAAATCTTTAAACTTGATGCAAATACTTACATGGGTTATTTTTTTCATTTGGAAAAGATCATAAATTTCAACACTTTGCTCTATGTCCATTACTAATTAAGTCTCTAAACCATAATTTATAATAGAAATATTGATTTTTGTTGTATCAAATGGGAAAACTGGACTAATGAAATCAATCTGGATGTGTTTTTATTACTGACTGCTATCGGTACTTTTCTTTATACTAAGTAGTTTTCTGTCCAAAAAGCCATGGACTCTTTGGGGGTTCACATTTAACATATGCATTTATCTCCACAGTTTGAACCCATTGTACACAAATAGCAGATCGGGACTATTAAAGACCAGAGTCAGAAAAAATTTCCACTGGAGCATATAAAATGTTGAAACTGTTGAAAAGTAGAAACCTGTCTCATCTGAGTCTACATTTTTATAGCTTATAATTATTTTATATAGTTAATAAGACTGGCTTATGATTTGCTGTAATATCATTCCTTAGAACTGAAAAAATTCTCAAAATTACAGAATATTCTAAATTAGTATATATTTAATACATGTAAATAGTAATACTGTTGCAAAAAGCAAACAAGACTTCCTGCTTATAATCATTATTTGAAACCATCTTAATTATCACGTATATTAGCAGTGGGGTACATTATTATCATTATACAGGGCAAAGACATTTTCAGTACTTATAAATCTAAGAGATATAATGCCAGAGTGATATTTCACAAAATGTGCTGCCACCAGGGAGTCTGACCATATTTCATTTTCAATCATAACATTGAGTATCCTAATTGCCAACACTCTCAAGCCACTATCGAGGTATTCTGTCATCCCTTTGCACTAGCGGTTTGTCTGCCTCTATCTTTGTCCTTTACTAGTTCCTCTACTTTCATGTCTCCTCTCAAATGTTGACAGATCTTAACTTACTTGTAGGTTTCGTAAAAATCAACCTATAATATCACTAATCCAAACACTTTCAGCTGAGATTGAGTTTATTACGAGTTGAGCAATTTATACTTTTATAAATGGTAGTGATAATATCACAATTACTTTAAAATTTTTTTTTATATTTAATACTATGTTAGTGCCTATCCTTCTTTGTCTAATAAAATGGTGAATTTATTATAGGGTGAATTAGTTCATGATGAATTGATGGAGCCCATAAACATATTTGATAATAATGCAAAAGAGAGTACTACTTTATTTCCCTCAAATATATGATAGTCATAAATATGATTTAGTTATAAATAATGATTTATTAGTACTCACTTCTTCTGAACTTGATGAATGTGCGCAAAAACCTCCTTCTCTATTTAACATAACCGATTCATCTTCAAATATTGAGAATTTGTTTTTCTACTATAAGTATGTAAGAAGAAACTTTCCCTAGGTATTCATTTTGTTATGTATCACAAGTTTGTATATGTAAGGTTGTATCTTCATTTAAGACATTCTCATATTGGATATATTATAATTACTATTATTATTCTCCTTTAAATTTTTGGATATTTCGAATTTAGATATTTAGAATGGTGGTTTTGGAAATTCTATGGGATGTGCTTTATGAAATTTAGGTTAGTTTTCATAAATATTCTGTATGTGTTTAATAATAATAAGCACCTTGAAGTTATTAGGTACAATGATCCACTGGTATTGTATCCAGCTTGCTTATTGTGTGGATAAAATCTATAATTTGACAATTTGTATGGGAGATATGATATATATGCATTTTATTTTTCAGTTCCCATTAGTATATTTAATATGTGACTTTAATAAAAGATATTTCAGAAAAAAGTGAAGATGAAAGACTATCTATATTGGATTGAGGAGGGAAGTAAGAAAAAAAATTAAGGAAATTAGAGTCCAGTTTTGGAAATTTAGAAGATTTTTAAAGAGATAGCCTACACTTAATTACTTTTTCAAAAAATAATTGTGTTCATGATTTTTTTAACAATTTCTTTTTTTAAAGATTTTATTTATGCGAGAGAGAGAATGAGAGAGAGAGAGAGAACACGAGAGGGGAAAAGGTCAGAGGGGGAAGCAGACTCCCTGATGAGCAGAGAGCCCAATGCGGGACTCAATCCTGGGACTCCAGGATCATGACCTGAGCTGAAGGCAGTCACTTAACCAACTGAGCCACCCAGGCACCGGTGCTCATGATTTTCAATGATATAAATATTAAACATATGCATTTGCTTTATTTAAAATGTTGTGATTCCTCTTAGAAATGGAGGGAAAACTTCCAAACTCACTCTACAAAGACAATATTACCTTCATGTCAAAAATAAAGACCCCACTAAAAAGGAGAATTACAGGCCCATCGCCCTGAGAACATGGAGGGAAAAAATCTCAACAAAATACTACCAAATCAAATTCAACAGTACATTAAAAGAACCATCCACCACGATCACGTGGGATTTACTCCTGGTTTGCAAGCATGGTTCAATATTTGTAGATCAATTGAGGTGATACACTACATTAATAAATGAAGGGATAAGATCCATATGATCCTCTTAATAGATGCAGGAAAAACATTTCACAAATACAGCACTATTCTTCACAAAAAACCTTAACAAAGGGTATAGATAGAACACACCTCAATATCATAAAAGCCATATATGAAAGACCCACAGCTATTTTCAACTTCATGGGAAAAAGAAAAAACTGAGAGCTTTTCCCTTACAGTCAGAAGCAAGAGAAGAATGCCCATTCTCACCATTGTTATTTAACACAGTACTGGGATCCTCAGCAAGCAAACAACAAAAAGAAATAAAAGGCATTCAAATATGTAAGGAAGAAGTAAAACTTCATCTGCAAATGTCATTTGCAGATGATATGATACTCCATATAGAAAATCTGAAATACTCTACCAAAAAATTGCTGGAACTGATAGATGAATTCAGTAAAATCACAGAATGCAAAATCAATGTACAGAAATCTGTTGCATTTCTATATGCCAATAATGAAGCAGCAGAAAGAAAAATTAAGGAACCAATCTCATTTACAATTGCACCAAAACTATAAAATATCTAGAAATAAACCTAACCAAAGAGGTAAAAGATCTGTACTCTGAAAACTATACAACACTTATGAAATAAATTGAAAAGAACACAAACAAATGGAAAAATATTCCATGCTCATGAATTGGAAGAACAAATATTGTTAAACAGTCTATACTACCCAAAGCAATCTACACATTTAATGCAATTCATATCAAAATAACACCAGCATTTTTCACAGAGCTAGAACAAGTAATCTTAAAATTTGTAGGTCTCCACAAATGACCCTGAAGAGCCCAAACAATTTTGAAAAACAAAAGCAAAGCTAGAGGCATCACAATTCAGGACTTCAAGCTACGTTACAAATCTGTAGTAATCAAAAGATTATGGTACACACACAATATTAGATCCATAGATCAAGGGAGAAGAAAGAAAATCTAGAAATAAACCCAAAATTATGTAATCAATTAATGGTCAACAGAGCAGGAAAGAATATCCAATGGGAAATATGTCTTTTCAACAAAGGTGTTGGGAAAACTGGACAGCAACATGCAAAAAGAATGAAACAGGACCACTTTCTTACACTACACACAAAAAATAAATTCAAAAAGGATGAAAGACCTAAATGTGAGATCTGAAATCATTAAAATCCTAGAGAACACAGACACTAACCTCTTTCACATGGGACCACAGCAACATCTTTCTAGGTCCATCTCCTGACACAAGGGAAACAAAAGCAAAAAGGAACTATTGGAACTTCATCAAAATAAAAACCTTCTGCACAGTGAAGGAAACAACCAACAAAACGAAAAGGCAACCGACAGAATGGGAAAAAGATATTTGCAAATGACATAACTGATAAAGGGTTAGTACCCAAAATATATAAAGAACTTATCACAATCAACACCCACAAAACAAATAATCCCATTAAGAAGAGACCAGAAGACATTAATAGTTTTTTTTTAAGATTGTATTTATTTATTTGACAGGGAGAGATACAGTGAGAGAGGGAACACAAGCAGGGGGAGTGGGAGAGGGAGAAGCAGGCTTCCCAGGCAGGGAGCCTGATGCAGGGCTTGATCTCAGGACCCTGGGATCATTACCTGAGTCAAAGGCAGACGCTTAACAACTGTGCCATCCAGGCGCCCCCCCCCCTTTTTTTATTTTAACAAAGAGACATACAGATCACTAACAGGCACATGAACAGATGCTCAACATAACATCACTCATCATCAGGGAAATACAAATCAAAACCACAATAAAATACCAGTTCCCACCTGTCAGAATGATTAAAATTAACAATCCAGGAAACAACAGATGTTGGGGAAGAGTGGTGAAAGGGGAACTCTTTTATACTGTGGGTGGGAATGCATTTGTGTGTAGCCACTCTGGAAAATAATATTAAAGTTCTTCAAGTAGTTAAAAATAGAACTACCCCATGACCCAGCAATTGTACTACTATGTATTTACCCAAAGAACATGAAAATACTGATTTGAAGGGGCACATGCACCACAATGTTTACAGCAGGATGTCCACAATTGCAAAATTTGGAAAGACTCCAGATCCCCACTGACCAAGGAATGGATAAAGAAGAATGACATATCTATGCAATGGAATATTAATCAGCCATCAAAAAGAACGGAATCTTAACCATTTGTAGCTACATGGATGGAGCTAGAATGTATTAGGATAAGTGAAATGTCAGTCAGAGAAAGACAAATACCATATGATTTCACTCATACATGGAATTTAAAAAGCAGAACAGATGAACATAGAGTGTAAAGAAGAGAGGGAATCTTAAGAGACTCTTAACTACAGAGAACAAACTGAAGGTTGATGGAGGAGAGGTAGGCAAGTGATGGGCTAAACAGGTGATCAGTATTAAGGAGGAAACTTCTGTTGAGCACTGGGTATTATGTATAAGTGATGAATCACTAAACTCTATTCCTAAACCAATATTACACTATAAGTTAACTAGTGAGAATTTAAATAAAAAACTGAAAAAATAAATGAAAAAGAAAAGTAATGACTAAAATATGCATAAGGATAGGGACACCTGAGTGGCTTAGTCGGTTAAGTATCTGCCTTTGGCTCGGGTCATGATATTGGGGTGCTGGGATTGAGTCCCACATTGGGTTCCTAATTCTGTGGGGAACCTGCTTCTCCCTCTACATGCTGCTCCCTCTACTTGTGCTCTCTCTTTCTCTCTGTGTCAAATAAATAAATAAAATATTAAAATATAAAATAAGTATAAGGATTGTTAAATATTGATTTGAAAGAATTCTATCAGTTAAGTTTTATAAAGTTATGTTCTTAAGTTCTACAGTCTTAATAAAAAGTTTAAAAGAAATATACTGTAATTATAATCCTTCTTTCAGGAAGACACATATTTTAAAACTTAAATCAATTTACTGAAACAGTAATTCCATGTTTCTTAAGTATCTTGCATTTAAATATATATTTTAGTTTCCATACTGTGGCTTGGGCTAGATCTCCTTTTAAAAATATTAATGTATGAAATTGTAATAATAGTTCTTAGCATAATCGCCTCAATCTCTTCTTGGTGATGTATGTCTATATTAAGAATACAGATTTTTTAGTCTTCTGGGTTGTTATATACTGTGGCTCACTAGGTGTGTGTGACATTAAGCACATTATCTTACCTCTCAAGGCTTGAGCTTTTTACATTTTTTTTAAAGATTTTTATTTTTTTATTTGACAGAGAGAGATCACAAGTGGACAGAGAGGCAAGCAGAGAGAGAGAGAGGAGGAAACAGGCTCCCTGCGGAGCAGAGAGCCCAATGTGGGACTCGATCCCAGGACCCTGAGATCATGACCTGAGCTGAAAGCATCGGCTTAATCCACTGAGCCACCCAGGTGCCCCAAGGCTTGAGCTTTTTAATCTGCAAAATAAGATTACTAGTTTTACCTCATGATGTGAACTTAGAGGTTTAACTCATAAGGATTCATGAGGCAATCATTTATAAATCACTTATGACAAGCCCTAGCACTTTATTTTCTATCAATAATCATACATTGTTTTAATATAAATCCAGGGATCTAGTTCTTCCTTTAGAAATAAGCTGGATATTCATTACTCATTTTTAAAATAAAATAATACAAATACAAATACAAAATATAAAACTGAATGGTACTTTCCTTTAATTTAATATGTGAAATGATAGTAGGGAATTTTTTGCTTCTCTTTCTAAATTGCAACAGTTTAAAACTGGCCCATAGAACTTAAATTGTTATGTATCTGACTTACCATGATATGCAAATGCTTTGCCTTGTAATACAATTTCATTATAATTAGTATATTGTGATAAAATACATTTCTAGGCAATTAGAAAAAAGAAGACAATTGTCTAATGTTTCATTAATAAACACTTAACATGAGCTTGCGATTTTAGGTGGTATATTAGGTGCTAAGGATACCAAATCAACTAAGATATGATTGCTCCCTTAAAAAGCTACTGCACTCAATTCCAAAGTGAAAAGAAATCCTTTAACATTAATAAAGGAAAAACAGAAGTAATAGTTCTACAGATTATGACTGTTCTACTTATTTATTTTCCCTAAATTGTACTGAATGATACAGAGTTTTGGAGAGTGAATTTTTGGGCACGGTTAGACCAATATTCCTAATAAAGTTTTGTTTAACCTTCAGAATTGATATATTTCTCTGAACATTCTTTAACATGCAGATACATCTTCAGGAAAAACAAACAGAACAACAGAACAAACAAACATAAAAACTGTACCTCTGTCTGCTTCATTAATGTGTTCGTGTGTTTCTTACCTTTCTCATATTGTGTCATATTGTATCACTCATTTGTCACTTCTCATAGATTATGAGCTTCTTGACAGCAAGGAGCTGCCTTTGTCTTTTTTTGTCTTTCAGATCCTGATTTCCAGTACCTGGATCATTGTGGGTAACTATACACACAGAGAGACGATATGACCATCCAATGGTGAAGCCAAATTGTACAGGAGAACATGAAAGAAGTGGCCAAACATAATGTTTATTTTATTTGAATTCTACAGCAGGGAGAATTCAATATCCCACATTTGTTTTTTAAGAAGTTTTTAAAATTTAATTTCCAGTTAGTTAACATATACTGTACTAATGGTTTCAGGTGTATAATTTAGTGATTCAACACTTCCATACAATACCTGGTGCTCATCACAAGTACATCTCCTTAATCCCCATAACCCATTTAACCAATCTCTCCACTAAACTCCCCTCTGGTAACGATCAGTTTGTTCTCTCTAATTAAGAGTCTGTATCCTGTTTTCCCTCTCTCTCACTCTTTTTTCCCCCCTTCACTTATTTGTTTTGTTTCTTAAATTCCCCAATGAGTGAAATCATATGGTATTTGTCTTTCTTTGACATGTTTCTCTTAGCTATGTCATGGCAAATGGCAAGACTTCATTCTTTTTTTATGGCTGAGTAACATCCCAGTGTGTGTGTGTGGGGGGGCACATGTGCGTGTGTGCATGCATGTGTGTTAGGGGAGCAGGGTTGAAGTGAGGAAATGACATGTTATAACATAATTCATCTAGTAATATCCTCTAAATATAGTCAAGGAGCAGACACAAATAGTAATTGGAAGCAGACTAAATGCAAATTCTAATGAACCCTACATCCTAGCTCAAAAGAAAGAATAAAACACAAGAGAGAAGAAAACCCACTTCTGGGGCTGCTCATAGTTTTGATGGTCATAATGGTCTACCATATTAATAGTTGTGTATTTATGTTAAATAGCCCCCTCAAACTTAAAGTCTGGAAAAGTTTAAAGTGATGCTATTAAGATAGTAGATGAAATTTCTTCATGTAGTTGTTTTGCCCTTAAAACTTGCATCCCCTACTGTCTCTGCTCACCCCCCAAAAGAAAAACAATAATAAAAAGGAAACAAACATGAATAAAAAATAAAAAAAAAGAAACAGAAGTTCTTGAAGCACAGCACAGAGATATCACTTATGCAGATACTTATTTTGCAAGCCCCTAACTGATAAGGAGGTTGGATTTTGAAAAATCTCACTTATCTCTTCCAATACATAGAGAGAAGGACAGGTAGTTCATATCCTTATTTTGTTCTTCTCTGAATTTGCTTCAGAATAGATTAAATAAGAAGTGAATTTGACTTTCCCCAATAAAGATCAGGGATCTACAATGAAAAATGTCCAGTTTTCAGAGACCATTTCTCAATTGAAATGGTATATTGCCACACTTCTAAGTAGATGGTGTGAACCTACTGAAAGTTTGCCAAAATTTCAGGAGAGAAGAGCCCTGATGTTCTAATTGCCTTTCTGTGCTCGTGTCGGCAGCACATATTCTAATTGCCTTTCTAATAAAGGGTATACCCTATCTTAATCAAGACTTATTGCCCACTATCCCCCCTTGAATACATACACATACACTTTATTCAATACAAAAAATCCACTATACATACTGGATAAATCAGAGACACTGTATAACTCTGATACCAAAACAAAACCTTTATACTCTCTATCTGTCTGTATTAGTTTGCTAGGGCTGTTGTAACAAAAATGACAATTAGTGTAACAAAGAAGAGAAATTTATTATGTCACGGTTCAGAAGATTAGAAGGCCAATTTTCTGTTTCTGAAGGCCAATACTCCCTCTGCAGGTGTTAAAACAATATCTGTTCTACAGCTTTCTCCAAGCTTCTGGTAGTTCCCTGGCTTATAGCTGCATAACTCTAATCTTCACATGGTGTTTTTCCTCTGTGTGTGCTTGTCTATGTGTTCAAACTTCCTCTTTGTATTATTTTATTTTATGTTTAATTTTGTATTACATTATTAAATTTATTTAAGAACATGCAGTCATATTGGATTAGAGCCCACCTTAATGACTTCAACCTGATCATTTACAAATGCACTACTTCCAAATAAGGTCACATTCTGAGTTACTGGGGGTTAGTACTTGGAATAGAAATTCTGAGAGGGACAAATGACTTCCTAGCACTGACCTAATATGACCAAAATGGAAACAAATGGCAAGGTAGTTATATAAGGATGCTACAATAAATTTAGAAAAAAATTGAACTAAAAGAAAGATATTTATTTATTTATTTATTTATTTATTTATTTATTTAACAGAGAGAGAGCACGCCTGCACACAAGCAGTGGGAGCAGCTGACAGAGAGGGCGGGAGCAGATTCCCCACTGAGCTGGGAGCCTGATGTAGGGCTCCATTCCTGGACCCTGAGATCATGACCCTGAACTGAAGGGAGATGCTTAACCGACTGACCCACCCAGGCATCACATAAAATAACAATAATTTAGATATATCTTCAATTTAAGGTTAAAATGCTCTTTAAATACCCTAATTAGGAAAATAACTTCACTACAGAATATATTAGAAAGTTTATTTCCACAGATTCTAAAAGAGATTATAAAAGAGTAAAAGGAAACAAAAATAATAGAATTGAGGTCCTTTTATTTTTTTTTAAGATTTTATTTAGTTATTTGAGAGAGAGAAAACATGCAGAAGAAAGGGGAAGTGTCAGAGGAAGTGGGAGAAGCAGACTCAGCTCTGAGCTGGGAGCTCTATGTGGGGCTGGATCTCAGGACCTTGAGATCATGACCTGAGCTGAAGGCAGATTCTTCACTGACTGAGCCACCCAGTCACCCTGGAATTGAGGTCCTTAAATATATGTATCTTTCAGATTTCATCCAACTGTTTTGTTTTTTTTTTTAATCAGAGATAACCAGTATCTTGAATTTGGTATACATTATTTATACTTTAATTGTTGTATCATATATATATTTATATATAATTAAGTAGTATCAAACATTGGTATGTATGCTTCCATATAAAGATATTAAAAGACATGTAAAACTTTCCTTTTACATTCAAATAGTTACATGTTCATTTTCCCTAACTTATTTCTTGGATTCGTTTTTTTGTTTGTTTGTATGTTTTTGTCCTTTAAACTGTTATTTACCTCTATCCATACCCTCCACACTAATTAAATAAACTCCAAGGCTATGCTCTACTTTTGGATGGACATTCAATTCCTAGCATATTCCCCATCTCATTTGCAAGTACATTGTCTGGTATAGCTGAGTAGAGATTGTTATGAAAGTAAACAAAAGTATTAAATACATGTTGTACACCAGATACTAATGTAGCATTTATATGTCAACTATACTTTAATAGAAAAACATTAAATATATCCAGTAATAAATTCTAATGCTGTAAGCATGAATCAAGTTGAAATATACATTTCTACTTCTTATTAAAGGCAAAACTGATGATTATTATATCATGACTAATATAACACAATAAAAAACACTAAAAATATCTTTTTACATATATATGTATGTATATGTACATATACACATACATGTATATGTGTGTGTGTGTATATCTGTCTTCCAATTAACCATATTAAGGTACAAAATATTATATCTTCTGTTTTACTGAGTTTTAGCAAAAAAAGAGAGAATGTTAAGTCCCTTCAGCAAAAGCAATACCCAGGAATGGTATTTCCTCTACTGTACCCTCAAAATTTGAGTTAATCCAATACCAACTCCCTTATATGTCACTATCTGTACATTCAAAGTCAAATTAGAATTTCACAAAATCAGAAGGGCATGTGATGTGATGAGCACTGGGTGTTATACACAACTGATGGACTGTGTTATACACAAGTGATGATTATATACAACTAATGATATACTATGTGTCGGCTAATTTAATTTAAATTACAAAAAGAATTTCACAAAATCAACCTCATATCAAATACACTTCAAAATGAAGTAATTGTCAGCATATAAACAACTGTGTAATGAAAATGAATTTCCGGAGCTCAGCATCTTATACAATCTAAACCTACATTCTCACCAAGGCTTTGTGTTGTTTGCAAGAATTGGAATAGAGGGACAGAGACTGTATATCAAAATACAACTTTTATTTATAAAAAATATATAAATTTATAAAAGTTTTATAAATTTGTAAATATATAAAAATAAATCTCTTTACTAAATATGTATCTCTATTGATATAGATATGAATTATATATCTATATTGATATATATCAATCATAGACTTTACTATGTCTGAGAGAATGACATACAGTGATTACAAGGTATTTAAGTCTCCTATCCTTACAAGGTCAATATGAGATAGGATGCCTACAAAAGTCCCCCTTAGGATATTTGACTTCCTTCAAAGAGTGGCACTGGAGAAATTCCATTAGTCTAATGAAATTAAACAATTTACATCAATGAATTATACTTTCTCTTTTTGTTTGGAGTTGAGGACAATATTCCACCTATCTAATTATCTGCATCTTCTCATTATCTAAATTTCTCTCCTATTCCCAACCATTCCACATATTCCTTTTTTTTTTTTTTTTTTTTTTTTTTTTTTTTTTTAGAGGCAAGCAGAGAGAGAGAGGGAAGCAGGCTTCTTGCTGAGCAGAGAGCCCGATGCGGGACTCGATCCCAGGACCCTGAGATCATGACCTGAGCCGAAGGCAGCGGCTTAACCCACTGAGCCACCCAGGCGCCCCCATTCCACATATTCCTAAGAACACAAATTATTTTCTTCTTTTTTTTTAATACTAATCTATTTTCATTTATCAACTTAAGATATCATTTTTTTTCAGGATACCAACCTTTAATACCAAAATTGCCTTAGAGTGTCTACCATACGTATCTATAAACATATGTAATATTTCCAATTTTAATTACTCATGCTCAATTATAATGACTTGTTCTGTTACCTCATTCTTTCACTATAATGTAAGTCATTTAAGTGTAATGGCAGTGTTGGTTTACTTTACTGATTTCACATATCAGAAGACATGTCGATTGAGTAGGCAAGCACAACACAAGTTGCACCTTAAGAATAATAAAAATAGGGCGCCTGGGTGGCTCAATGGGTTAAGCCGCTGCCTTCGGCTCAGGTCATGATCTCAGGGTCCTGGGATCGAGGCCCGCATCGGG
This sequence comes from Lutra lutra, assembly GCF_902655055.1. Classification (NCBI taxonomy): domain Eukaryota; kingdom Metazoa; phylum Chordata; class Mammalia; order Carnivora; family Mustelidae; genus Lutra; species Lutra lutra. The sequence goes on from NC_062279.1 coordinate 193,913,015, forward strand.
CTCTCTGCTCAGCAGGGAGCCTGCTTCCCTCTCTCTCTCTCTCTGCCTGCCTCTCTGTCTACTTGTGATCTCTCTCTGTCAAATAAATAAATAAAATCTTAAAAAAAAAAGAATAATAAAAATATAGAGATGAAAGGCAAATTTTAATGTATTTCTTTATAGATATAATTCTATACAAACATTTTCAAGAAATATATTAATATTATCATTTCAAGAAAAAGATCCAATTGTCTTGGTCAAAAACAACACCTAGTTTCCCTGTAAGGGGATTAAATAACATTAATTTTTTTAAAGATTTTATTTATTTAAAACAGAGAGGGAGAGATCACAAGTAGGCAGAGAGGTAGGCAGAGAGGCGGGGGAAGCAGGCTCCCTGACGAGCAGGGAACACGATGTGGGGCTCGATCCCAGGACCCTGAGATCATGACCTGAGCTGAAGGCAGAGGCTTAACCCATGGAGCCACCCAGGCACCCCAAATTTTGGTTTTTGTTTACCTGGAGTGAACAAGTTGATTTGATGGGGATAAAATAAGTTGACACTTCTCTCCATAACCGTACTTTGCCTCTCCACTAAGTTATTGGTGAAGACAATGTATGTCAAGGATGCTGTGATGGACACCTGTCTTGCAATTCATGGTGCTAACATGTCTAATCACCATGTATATTTATTATAAGAATAAAAAGTTATACAAGATTTAAAAACAGCTGAAACTGTTAAGTCCACTTTGAAAACAGACTAATTAAAGTGTTTGTAAAGACAAATGAAGTATATCCAACACATCCACAGAGGTATAGACCCTGGAAGCAGAGAATTTTCAAGGAGTTATGCCAGATTCAGTTTCCTGACAGTCAATATTTATAATTTCCATTAATTTGCTTTCCAAGTAATTACATAGTCCAACAAACAATCCTAGCCAGATTACACCATTTTAAATAGTTCTAGTTAAATGAATGAAAATTTCACTGAGACCAATTTTTTAAATTTTTATTTATTATTTTTTACTTTTTAAAATTTTATTTATTTATTTTTTATTAACATATAATGTATTATTGCTTCAGAGGTACATATCTGTGAATCATCAGTCTGACACAATTCAGAGTAATCACAATAGCACATACCCTCCCCAATGTCCATAACTCAGCCACCCTATCCCTCGCCCCAACCACCCAGCAACCCTCAGTTTGTTTCTTGAGATTAAGAGTCTCTTATGTTTGTCTCCCTCCCTTTTCCCATCTTATTTCATTTTTGTCCCTCCTTACCCCCCACAGCCCCTCACCCTGCCTCTCAAATTCTTCATATCAGAGAGAGCATACGATAATTGTCTTTCTCTGATTGATTTATTTCACTTAGCATAATACTCTCTAGTTCCATCCACGTCATTGCAAATAGCAAGATTTCATTTTTTTGATGGTGGCATAGTATTCCATTGTGTATGTGTGTATGTATATCACATCTCCTTTATCCATTCATTTATTGATGGACATCTAGGCTCTTTCCATAGTTTGGCTATTGTGGATGTTGCTACAAACACTCAGGTGCACGTGCCCCTTTGGATCACTTCATTTGTATTTTTAAGGTAAATATCCAGCAGTGCGATTGGTGGGTTGTACAGTAGCTCTATTTTCAACTTTTTAGGAACCTCCATACTGTTTTCCAGAGTGGCTGCACCAGCTTGCTTTCCCACCAACAGTGTACAAGGGTTCCCCTTTCTCTGAATCCTCACCAGCATCTGTAATTTCCTGACTTGTTAATTTTTGCCATTCTGACTGGTGTGAGGTAATATCTCACTGTGGTATTGATTTGTATTTCCCTGATGCTGAGTGATGTTGAGCACTTTTTCATGAGTCTGTTGGCCATCTCGTTGTCTTTTTTGCAGAAATATCTGTTCATGTCTTCTACCCATTTCGTGATTGGATTATTTGTTCTTTGGGTGTTGAATTAGTAAGTTCTTTATAGATTTTGGTACTAGCCTTTTGACTGATATGTCATTTGCAAACATCTTCTCCCATTCTGTCAGCTGTCTTTTGGTTTTGTAGACTATTTCTTTTACTGTGCAAAAGCTTTTGATCTTAATGAAGTCCCAATCGTTCATTTTGTCCTTGCTTACCTTCACTTTGGTGATGTTTCTAGGAAGAATTTGCTGCAGCTGAGGTCAAAGAGGTTGTTGCCTGTGTTCTCCTCAAGGATTTTGATGGATTCTTGTCTCACATTGAGGTCTTTCATATATTTTGAGTATTTTTGTGTGTGGTATAAGGAAACGATCCAGTTTCATTCTTCTGCGTGAGGCTGTCCAATTTTCCAAACACCCTTTGTTGAAGAGACTGTCTTTTTTCCATAGGACATTCTTTCTTGCTTTGTAAAGATTAGTTGACCATAGAGTTGAGGGTCCATTTCTGGGCTCTCTATTCTGTTCCATTGATCTATGTGTCTGTTTTTGTGCTAGTACCATACTGTTTTGATGATGACAGCTTTGTAAAAGAGCTTGAAGTCTGGAATTGTGATGCCACCAACTTTGGTTTTCTTTTTCAATATCCCTCTGGCTATTTGAGGTGTTTTCTAGTACCATATAAATTTTAGGATTATTTGTTCCATTTCTTTGAAAAAAAATGATGCTATTTTGATTGGGATTGCATTAAATGTGTAGATTGCTTCAGGTAGCATAGACATTTTCACAATATTTGTTCTTCCAGTCCATGAGTGGGAATTGTTTCTTTGTGTCTTCCTCAATTTCTTTCATGAGTACTTTATAATTTTCTGAGCACAGATTGTTTGCCTCTTTGGTTAGGTTTATTCCTGGGTATCTTATGGTTTTGGATGCAACTGTAAATGGGATTGACTCCTTAATTTCTCTTTCTTCTTTCTTACTGTTGGTGAATAGAAATGCAACTGATTTCTGTGCATTGATTTTATATCCTGACACATTACTGAATTCCTGTATGAGTTCTATCAGTTTTAGAGTAGTCTTTTGGGTTTTCCACATAAAGTATTATGTCATCTGAAAAGAGTGAGAGTTTAACTTCTTCTTTGCTTACTCGGATGCCTTTTATTTCTTTATGTTGTCTGACCGCTGAGGCTAGAACTTCTAGTACTATGTTGAATAGCAGTAGTGATAGTGGATAGTCCTGCGATGTTCCTGACCTTAGGGGAAAAGCTCCATCAAAAAGGAGAATTATGGACCAATATCCTTAATGAACACAGATGCAAAAATTCTCACCAAAACTAGCCAATAGGATCCAACAGTGCATTAGAAGGATTATTCACTGTGACCAAATGGGATTTATTCCTGGGTTGCAGGGTTGATTCAACATCCGCAAATCAATCAATGTGATATATTAACAAAAGAAAGAACAAGAACCATATGATACTCTCAGTAGATGCAGAAAAAGCATTTGACAAAGTATAACATCCTTTCTTGATCAAAATTCTTCACAGTGTAGGGATAGAAGGTACATACCTCAACATCATAAAAGCCATCTATAAAAACCCACAGTGGATATCATTCTCAATGGAGAAAACTTTTTAAAACTATAGCAGAAAGTTCAAGGATATGGCATCTTTATCTTAGCTTCCATTAAAAATGCTGAACAATAACAGTTAATGTTCACTTTAGTCTCTATCTGGAATACTTTTTGATAAGAAGTAAAATTCAAAATATTTAAAAATCTAGTATTTTATTGATCATCTCAGGAAAGTTTATTTATTTAAAAAGTTATTAGGTCTGCATCCATTTATTATTTTATGACCAATTATTCAGAGACAGATTTTGATAATAGTTTTCTTTCCCTTATGGAAATGAAGAAATTTAGGCTTCAAAATTAAAGCACGTTTATAGAATAATTCAGCTAGTAAGTAGCAGAACATGGATTCTAATAAGGATCTTCCTAACACTAGTTTTCCTTTCTATATTGTGTATCAGTGTGTAATACATGAAATAAATTACAATTGTGTAAGAAATTATAATTAAAATGTATGGTAATTGTTCTCTCAACAAATTTTATATTAGCATGACAGTTATTCTTTTTGAATAGATTTTTCATAAATTATTACTGTGTACTTAATTCTAAAAAAAAACCCCAGAATATTTCCATCATATAAACTAGCAATTATCAGGTACTTTCATCAGATTCTTCTCACCACAAGAAATTATAAAGAAATACTAAAGTAGCTCAAAATCCTCTAAACTTGAAAGATTTATCATTCTCAACCCTTTCATTGATAACATATTTGAAATGCAACAATGATAGTGGAGTAAATTTCATTAGTCTCAGGAACAGAGGGAATCCTTACTTTCTATTCTGGTTCCTAGTTGTACTACATATACTTATTGAAATAAGAGATGGGAAGAGTTATTTCATTAAATATGAACAGAGTAAACGAAGCAAATTGAGTATGGTATGCAGGCACGAGAAACCTGATTTGACAATACAAATTAGGTGTTAACTAGATATGTAAAACTTGAAAATATAAAACTACATGTGATTAAAAATTCTTCCTACAAGAGGTCTTTCAGGTTTTATCACTCCCTTGAATTGAGCTCCCTTTGCTTTGGAGCTGCCTCAAAATGAAATTACAATGATTTAAGTCAACACCCATATTCCTCCAAAGGTTTTGTGGTTTGGTCATTGTAACATATGCATGAAGCCAGGAATCACATTAGCAAGTATGAGGAAGGAGCTAATATGTATACACATCTTGAAAATTCTACCATGCATTTGCTTGAGAACACTTATCTTTATATCTATCAGGATGTCACTTCTGTTTATTCTGAGTCATATTTTCCATTCTCTACCCCTTTTAAATTCTCCAAATTTTATTATTATTTCTATTTTAAAATAATTTTTATTCAATCCTGTATGGGTAAATTAACCTACATCCGTGTTTTCAAGTCATGATTTTATACATATGAATTACATATTTTTTCACCTTACAGATTGTCCATGTTCTCAGAGCCATATATCCAAAAACCTATATTACAAGTACAAATAAGATAGTTTGTAAGCTCCATAGAATCACTATCTCAAAAATTTCAAACTCATCTTTTTCCCTTAAATCCCCTCTATTTCTAGAATCTTCACTCACCAAGAGTAAAATCACAATGCCAAAGTCTTTAAACCTGAAATCACTGCCGTTTTTCAATTTCTTTTTTTCATTCATTTTATTCATTCTGCAAACATTATTCAAATTATTGAATATTACCAGGGATCCCTTGTGTTTTATTTTTTTGTTTGTTTGTTTTTTTCTTTCCCCCTCAGGACCAATGACAGTTATTACAGATCCTTGAATTGCTCCAATATGTGCATGATCACTATTATAGTTGGCATACCATAATAGGGTGATTTTAAGGGATTTGAGTAATGAGACTATTCACAAAGATGTGGAGGTGTGGATAGGATAATGTGGAAACAAACAAAAAATAAACAATGTAGCCCAAACCAAAAAGTACAGAATATCATTATTCCTCCTGTGCCTGAAAATAAAATGGAGTACAGGAGAATCAGAACTTGGACAATGAGAGATTTTGGCATTAAAGTTTTCCTGAAAGGAGATATGACTTGGTTGAGGGATAGCCAGGTCACAAAAGATCCCCAGGGAGGGAATCTAAGGAATAAGCATTTCAGCTCTTGTTTTCCATATAGCAGAAACTATCTAATAAAGCAGCTTATTCATTTAAATCAGACTCCTACACCATACAAAAGAATAAGTAAGAATGAAAAGCTACCTGGAAGGATTCACAGGTCAACAACACAATCTTCAACCCCTATGGGGAGACAACAGCCTTCATCAAGCTTCTCAGTAGGATTTCAAAATTGTTATACTACACTCCACTTCTTCCGTTTTCACAATGGGGAAACCCATCACGTTTTTCCTGTTATTTTCTGCTTCAACATTGTAATTAAGCATTACCAGGGGTGGGAGAAAATAACTTGCTTTAATTCTTAGGTTATCAAAGTACAAAAATCCACATGCAGAGTAATGGAAAAGACAGAATATCAGCAGACATTCTTAGATGCTGACCGAAGATGATTTTGGGATATTTCTTTTAGAAACAGAATGATGTCTCTGACAGTAAGAGTGATATGGCTTTTCACTTTGCTTTAATTTTATTATTAATGATTTTGGTATATTAATTTATGTTTTTGAGGAATTTCTGAGATCAAGCTTTTAATTTAAATTAGTAATCCGTAAGTGCTTAATTTTTGATAAAGTTAGTGACTTCAAACTAAAGAAAAAGTATAAATTAGTAAGTAGTTTTGGGGGGAACCTGGGGGGCTCAGTGGGTTAAACCGCTGCCTTTGGCTCAGGTCATGATCTTGGGGTACTGGAATGGAGCTCCACATTGGGCTCTCTGCTCAGCAGGGAGCTTGCTTCCCCCTCTCTCTCTGCCTGCCTCTCTGCCTACTTGTGATCTCTCTCTGTCAAATAAATAAAATCTTTAAAAAAAAAAAAGTAGTTTTGGAAGAACTACAAGGCAATTTGAAAAAAAGAAAAATCTGTTCTTGACCATATAATAAAATATATCTGCAGGGGGCGCCTGGGTGGCTCAGTGGGTTAAGCCACTGCTTTCGGCTCAGGTCATGATCTCAGAGTTCTGGAATCGAGCCCCGCATCGGGCTCTCTGCTCAGCAGGGAGCCTGCTTCCTCCTCTCTCTGCCTGCCTCTCTGCCTGCTTATGATCTCTCTGTCAAATAAATAAATAAAATCTTAAAAAAAAAAAAAAAAAATATATATATATATATATATATATATATATATATCTATCTGCAGAAAGATTCCAAGGTTAATTATGTAAACAAACGTACAGAAATGCTAAAAAAATGGGTATTGTATACATGTAGAAATAATAAATGTATATAAATATACATATTTTCTATAAAATTTGAAAACAAAAGTTTAGTTGTAAAGTACTTGACTAAAAATGACCCACATAGATATAACTGCTAAAAAATGTATTTAAATGTAACTAGTAGATAAATTTAAAAAGTTTGACAAAATTTGAACATAGGTGAGGATGCAAATTCATAACTAATTCTTGTCAATTGCTTTTTTGCCTATAAAAGACAGATGGAAAAGTATAAATATGCCAGTTTTCTGAAACTAACAAATCTTTTTTCATAACTCCTCACTGTTGGTGAGATTATGGAAAGTTGACAGTTCATATACTTCAATGCATATATTGAAACTATATGGATAAATGCACCATATTTCTCTAATTTTTCACCACCTTTGTGTATTTATCTGTAATGTTCTACGTGCAGCACTTTTATAAATCCTACCTTCCAAAATGTAGCCATATTCTCCATGTAATTCTTAGCCCTGTGTAGAAAAAGATCTGCCAATAATAAAGACTGCAGACTAAATAGAGGAGAAATAAATCAATTTTAGCTATATTTTCAAAAGCAGCAGGTACAATCTTTCATAAATCACTATGACCCAAGACAGTAAATCATGTAATAAAAGAAACAGCTAGCAATTTTTCAGAGAATATTTTTTAAAATATAAAGCTGTGTGAATTCAGCATTTTTATTTGATGGCCAATAAAGGTTCTATTTCTTCCACTTATGTGTTGTTTCTTTGTTATTGATTGTTGAAATGAGTAGTGCATATCACAATGTGTGCCAAGTTTCAAAAAAAAATTATGAAAGAATAACCCCCCAAATGCATAAGACATTAACAGGCATGACATCTCTGAAACAGACAAACATATTTTATATTATTTTGAAACTGTTGGTCATATAAGTGAAAATATACTCTATGTTGGTTAATGACTTTGGGTAATCATTAAAATCATCTTTATATGATTGATAAAATGCAGACATCCCTAACATCTACATGAGAATCTTCGTTAATTTTTCTTTTTCCCACTTAAGTTGAAAACCAGGCTTACAATTGGTCCCATGATGACTCTATTAAAAGACAGAGATTTCTTAATATTTCTGACATTTTATTGACCCTTTATTTCAGAATACCAATGCTCATCATAAAATAATAATGTCAGATTCATGTAATTACTAAATACATCCGTAGCATCTGCTAGTTTCTGTCCACATCCTTAACTTTTGATTAAATTCAATCTTATGAGACAGTCATGGGGAAAAGCCATTATCAGCCTTACTGGAAAAAAAGAAACAAAACCCAAAATCTGTTTACTCCATTCTATCAATTACACAATAAGTATAGTCCATATATTCCCAGACATCTTTCAACATATCTGATGCATTTTGCAACACTCCGCCACTAAAGAGAAAGTTATTAATGTTAGGACTTTTCTTTATGCAAACACATCAGAAAACACCTTCCATTATGATCAGTTCTGACCACTTTGTTATATATTCATTTTAATATTTATTTGCAATTCCTCTGACCCACTGCGAACAAAACACTCAGGAATTAGTAGTAATTGCACTTCAAAAGTATGCAATGCTTTACAATTTCCAAATCACCTTAACAAATCTGTATCATCAGAAAATTGTATCATGGTAAACCCACTTCCCAGGTAAATAAATTGCATTTGCCTAATACAATATATCATTACTCATGACAAGAGGAAAATTGATAAAATGCTACTTTCCTATTCCAATTCAGGTGATGTTTCCTGAGACGCACAGAACCCACTAGAGATGCTGAAGCAGAGGTGATGATGAAATAATTGTTCACAGAACCCACACCCTCAGTAAAGCGACTATGGTTAAAAGGAATATCTGCAATTTGAATCAGTTAGTGATAATGAAAGCAACAAGTGTCTGGGCTTAAGTAAGATAAATATTTTCTTGGAGAAACATTTGTTTATTCTCAGGCCCAAGTTCAAGAATAGATCACTCCATTCCTTATTCACTCTCATAAGTCCCTATATATGCCTCATTGCAACCATCCTTTTTAAAATTCCATATTTATATAGGTATTTGATTAAAGTCTTTCTAACCAAACAAACTTCAAACTCGAAGGTAAAGATAATCACCATTTTATTGACTGTCTTATTCCTACCATGTGGCGTATTTTATGCATGTCAAGCAAATATCAAAACTTACCTTGAATGAAATAATCAGTAATAAAAAGTAAATGTTATGATATAGTTATTACCATCACTTTATTTTTTAAATTTCTATCAATAAAAATAAACTCTGATTTATAAAAACAACTAAAGAACAAAATATTCCTAGGATATACGATGTTATACCAACAATATTACCTAACAATATTATCCCAACAATATTACCTAAATGACTGAATAAATTCTATACCTAACAATAACTCTGATTTTAGGGCCAAATTCTATTTCACATTTAGAGATAACTGGGGACTATGTCTGTTTTCCATAATCCTATCCTTTCCTCAACTATCACTTCCAAATTTTCAGGACATTTTCAACTTAACTAATTATATGTTTAAAGAATGAATATTAATTTCCTGATATAGTTTTTACATTGCTGGTTGTCCAGTTTGTTTGTTTGTTTGAATCTCAAAGGAATAACTGTATTACTATGATTATCATTTTATTACTCCTGTAACAAATTACCAACTTGGTGGTAATGACACACATTTATTACCTTACAGTTCTTTAGATCAAAGGTCTAAAAATCTGGCTAAAAATCAAGATTTCCTCAGCGTTAAGTTTTCTTTTTGGAGACTCTAGAGGATAAATCATTACCTTGCCTTTTGCACCTTCTAGAAACCATCATCACTCTCTGACTCATGGCTCCTTTCCTCCACCTTCAAAGACAGCAAAAAAGGGCAGGTCTTCTCATGTCTCATCTCTATGATCTACACATCTGTCATTCACTTCTCCTTTTAAGGACTTCTGTGAATGGATTGAGCCCATTCTAATAATCTAGGCTAATGTCCCTACTGGTATGCCATCACCCTTAACCAAAACTATATAATCTCTTTTGCCATATAGGATGACATATCCAGTTCCAAGGATTAGGAGGTAGACAACTTTGAAGGGACATAATTTTGCCCACTACCCAACCCTTCCTACATTAGAGATATCAGAGGTATCCTACTAAAGATAAGATCTTTTTTTTTTCTTAAATAAAAAATCTGGACCACATGTCTTTATATTCAAATTAGGTGGGATTTTGGTGAAATTCCGGGTACCCATACCCTAATCCTGGTTCAGTATCTAGAGGTTGTGTCAAAAGGGATGGAAAATTTACCAGGTTCACTAAGTCCAGGAATTAAAAATTCTTAAAATCTGAGTTTTGAGAATAAATTTATTTTCTATGTGTTCACTGGTGCCCATATTTAATTCTTGCCTACAGGTAATCCTCAGTCATTCCTCACTTCACCAAGTATTATGATGTGTCAATGCAGATTCATCAGTTGTAACAAACATACCATTCTGGTGAGGGATATTGATAATGGGGGAGGCTATGGATGCATGGAGCAGGGAATATATGGGAAATCTCTGTACCTTCCTCTAAATTCTGTTGGGAATCTAAAATTGCTAAAAGAATAGGCTTAAAATAAATTAACCAAGAGCATCAATATGATTTTGCATGAAATAACATACATAAATTATTACACCAGAAAAATTAACTTTTAAATTTATCCCTCCAAATTAAAAAAATACAGAAATTAATCACATTGACTTTTTTGGATAATTTAGAAACTTTAGAATGGTATGAGAATTTCTTTTTTTTTTTTGGTATGAGAATTTCATACAAAAATAAATGGTAGTTTTGCTAATAGTTCACTGAGCAGAATGTACATGTATTACGTATGCAGAAAAATCCATCTGTGAAAAGGAATTATGACAACAGTTTGATTTATGTTCTGTAAAACAATACATAAGGGACATTGTATCACTTTTATTTCTGTAAATTTTGTGTATCATTTCAATGATACATGGAATAAATTGAATAGTAAGCACGGATGTTTATAATGGGAGACATTTTTCCCTGCTGGTTAAAATTTTATTTCTCTAACAAAAGCAAAATAGGTACTTATTTTAACCATTTGGTTTTAAAGCCCAAAATTGATGTTGTAATTAAAACACAAATTGTATAAGACTTATTGTTCATTAATAGAAATCTTTTTAAAAAATGTTTTATGGCATAAATCTAACGGAAATTTAAGATGCATGTTTTCCATTTCATTATCTTGAACCATGGCTTTTTGTTGAGAATCTCATTAAGTGCCTAATAGCTTCTAAAGTAATACTCACTTAACAACATGACAGTCTCCATGGAAACCAAACAGCAAGATATGGATGTAGTAACATAGGTTAATGTACTTTATTTTAATAGTGTAGGAGTTCCCCAAAGCACAAAAGTATTTCTTTTTAGAAGTATGTGTGATGTTAAATCAATGTAGTATTTAAGTAGGAAAATCAAATAACTTCTTTTATAAGATCTATTACTGTCAAGTGTAAAGTAATTCATGTCAGCAGTTATTTTGAGCACCTTCTATCTACCACTCCGAAGGAACTTATTTTGGGATATAAGGCTGCACAGTTAAATTATCTATAGTCCTTAATTTCAAGAAAAGCCAAGAGTGGGAAAGCAACGAAAACAAATTACAGTGCAAACACAAAATTACAACATAATGTGATGCTAATGCTGAAGATGGTGATGGTGATAACTTCCTATGAACAGGGAAATGTGCTAAGGATTTTTCATACTAAAGTCTTTATATCTAGATAGATATTAAGATTTCTTATTTTGCTAATGAGTAAATTCAGCTAAAAAGAAGTCAAATTAAAAAAAAAAAAAAAGTGTAAGAACCAGAGGATAGAACTTTGAGCTATTTCAATCCCATTTATAGTTGCTGAATAAATTAGGTGTAGTGATATGGCAAAAACATTTAATGAACATTCGTTATTGTGTATTTAATATATAATAAAAGTGGTCATTTGTTAATTTTATTTTTCAGCAAGAAAAAAACATTTCTTAGATATTAAGAAATAGAGCATAATCTAACCAAACAAGGAAAACTGCTGACTAAATTATAATCACCCCTAGGAAATTCATTTCAGCCACTCAGTCACAGATGGTCTTCTACATTATTTTCAATTATGTGACTTTTGAATTTTTTTTAAGATTTTATTTATTTATTTGACAGACAGCACAAGTAGGCAGAGAGGCAGGTAGAGTGAGAGGAAGCAGGCTCCCTGCTAAGCAGAGAGCCCTATGTGGGGCTTGATCCGAGGACCCTGGGATCATGACCTGAGCCGAAGGCAGAGGCTTTAACCCACTGAGCCACCCAGATGCCTCAATTATGTAACTTTTGAATTAAAGTTCATTATTCTTTTACTCTAAGGGAAACACACTTCCTATTATGTCCTCATTTACAAAAACTGATTTTTTCCTTTTATATATTTGTTTTCCTTTTAATATATGCATGTTTATTTGGCATGGCTTGACCTCCCAAACTAACCTTGATTACTATTTCACTTGTCCCTGAATGCTCTTCCATATCTTATATTTTCTGTGTTGCCTGGGTGGCTCAGTGGGTTAAAGCCTCTGCCTTTGGCTCAGGTCATGATCCTAGGGTCCTGGGATAGAGCTCTGCATCTGGTTCTCTGCACACCGGGGAATCTGCTTCCTTTCCTCTCTCTCTGCTTACTTGTGATCTCTGCAAATAAATAAATAAATAAAATCTTTGGATATAACTTCTAGACGACAATATGAAACATTCATTTATTTTTACTTTTGTATGAGTAATGCTTATATTTCACTATATCATCTTACCTTAATAGGTATTATTTAATAATTAAGCTTGAAGCTGGGATATGACTCTTAAAAATTAGATAAATTCATATACAGGTATTATAAATATTTAAGTATAAATACACATAATATATCTAAAAATATATATTATATAAATACATTGTAAACTTAAAAATACATACTATGTTTTATATTATATGAAATATCTAAATTGAGTTCTTACCTTATAGTTTTATTATGTATGCATATATGTATCAGGTAAGATAATATTCATAAAATTCCCAGAAAAAACATTAAGATAGTTGTTTTAAAAGTTGTGTTTAAAAGCAAGTAAATGTAAAATAATAATAGTTCATAAATTATTCAATTTTATCAAACACTGAAAATGTTAAAGCTGTATGAATGAGGCAAACATATTCCTGATAAATAGTTGACAATGAAATTAGAAATGAAATAAGAAAATAAAGAGGAAAAGTTTTCCAAAAAGTTAAGGTATATAATGCCTGTAAGATTTATAATATCTTCAGGGGCACCTGGATGGCTCAGTGGGTTAAAACCTCGGCCTTTGGCTCGGGTCATGATCTCAGGGTCCTGGGATCGAGCCCCATGTTGGGCTCTCTGCTCAACAAGGAGCCTGCTTCCTCCTCTCTCTCTCTGCCTGCCTCTCTGCCCACTTGTGATCTCTCTGTCAAATAAATAAATAAAATCTTAAAAAAAAAAAAAGATTTATAATATCTTCAGATACACAGAAATTTTCCCTATTAGGAAATCTAGAAAATCTGAGAGAATTTTTTTTATTAGTAAATATATAGTCTTTTTCATAGATTTTTTCCTAGTTTTATTAGGAAAATGATCATACAAAAGTGTCCAGAGAGTTACACAGTAGGCAACAATGTCCTCATTACTTAGATCCTCATATTAACTGTGCTATAGTTCCTTTATTACATGTCTATATATCAACAGCCTTTATCATATATCAATATATCAATCATTTTAGCCAATCAGTAATGTATGTTACATATTGACAAATTTCAAAATTGTAGATATTAGTACACTTTGCTCTTAAATATTTCAGGATTATTACTAATTGTAGATTAATTGTTATTAACTTTATTAAATGTAACTTTTAAGAGGAGTTCAATATTATTTACCAACTTTTTTATTTTTTTTTAAGAAAGGAGGGAAGAGGCAGGAGAAGGAGAAAGAGATTTTTTTTTTAAGATTTTATTTATTTGACAGAGAGATCACAAGCAGACAGAGAGGCAGGCAGAGAGAGGGAGAAGCAGGCTCCCCACTGAGCAGAAAGCCCAATGCAGGGTTTCATCCCAGGACCCTGAGATCATGAACTGAGCCAAAGGCAGAGGCTTAATGCCCTGAGTGAGCCTCTCAGGTGCCCCAGAGACAGACAATCTTAAGCAGACTCCATACCCATCGCTGAACCTAAAGTGGGGCTCAATTTCACAACACTGAGCTCATGACCTGTGCTAAAGTCAAGAGTTGGATGTTTAACTGACTAAGCCACTCAGGTGCCCCTGTAAGTGACTGTTTTTAAGAATAATATAAAGTATGTACCTGGGTGGTTCAGTTGGTTAAGCTACTGCCTTCAGCTCTGGTCATGATCCTGGTGTCCTGGGGTTGAGTCTTGCATTGGGCTCTCTGCTCAGCAGGGAGTCTGCTTCTCCCTCTGCCTGCCTCTGACCACTCTTGTGTGCTTTCTCATTCTCTCTCTCAAATAAATAAATAAAATATTTAAAAATAAATAGCATAAGGTCACATATAACATATTAATTTTTTAACTATTTCAAAAATTACCTTTCATGATACAAACTTGGTAACTCTACTTTTTTCTTAACAATTTTATTTATTTATTTGAAAGATAGAGAGAGAGAGTGCACAAGGAGGGGGGCATCAGGCAGAGGGAACAGGAGAATCAGGTTTCCCACCAAGCAGGGAGCCAGATGCTGCACTCTATCCCAGGACCCTGAGCTGAAGGCGGATCTGATGCTGAGCTGAAGGCGGATGCTCAATCATGACCCCCAGGTGCCCTGATAATTCTACTTTTTAATTTATTTTTTTAATAAATCATGATCATGATCTGAGCTGAAGGTGGATGCTCAATCATGACCCCCAGGTGCCCTGATAATTCTACTTTTTAATTTATTTTTTTAAGTTTTTTAGAAAACCCCATACTCTTTTCCACAATGGCTGTACTGATTTGCATTCCCACCAACAGTGCATGAGGCTTCCTTTTTCTCTACATCCTCACCAATACTTGTTGTTTCTTGTCTTTTTAATTCTAGACATTCTGATAGGTGTAAGGTAATACCTCATTGTGGTTTTCATTTCCATTTCCCTGATGAAGAGTGATGTTGAGCAGCTTTTAATGTGTCTGTTGGCCATTTATATGTCTTCTTTGGCAAAATGTCTGTTCAGTCCTCTGCCCATCCTTTAATCAGACTGTTTGTTTCTTTTTTGGTATTGAGTTGTATAAGTTCTTTATATATTTTGAATATTAATCCTGTTTGGATATATCATTTGCAAATATATTCTTCCATTCAGATGATCTCTGACTTTTAATGGACCTATTCAATAAAATTTTAGACAATTATATTTAATAACATAAATATCAATATGATTGGGGTTTGGTGTGTCATTTTACTATTTTTGATTTGCTCAATTTTATTTTGTTCTCCTATTTCTACTTTTCTAGAATCTAGAATTTCTAGAATAATTTCCAGTTATAAACTGGCTTTTTGAATATGTTAAGACACAGCTGACATTCAATAACCAGCACACATTAAGAGTGCATAATTTGATAAGTTTTGACATATGAATAGACTTACGTAATCATCACAGTAATCAAGATATTAAATATATAAATCATCCTTCACATTCTTCTTCTTTGTAAACCTTTCTCTTAACCCTAAGCAACCATAGATCAGGATTGTTACTATAGATCAGGATTATTCAAGAGCAGCATTTTTACTTTTTGCTCTGGATAATGTCTGGCCCATTGTAGGTTATTTTGCAGCACCTCTGGCCTCTACCTCTCCACACTCACAATATTGTTAACTGCACAACCATAGGCATGGTTTTATCATAGCTTGCATGTCCCAAACTGCAATTCCTCTGCTATTTCCAAATAAACCAATTTTGCTGGCAAATAACTGTTCTTTTTAATTATTTTCAAGGTCAACAGAATCTTTTATAAAGTACAAGATAAAATTTATTTAAATGTAAACACTATAGATTCTCTAGTGTAAAATTTTAATATAATACATGTCCTTGATGAGAAGTATTATTGAAATGAAACAAACAACCCCATATTTAGGCACATTATAAGCAGCATTCCCTTATTTTTATCTTGTCATGGTTCTCAGGATTGATTGAGCTCTACTAATCAGTCACTGGTCAGAGTTTCTTTTTTTTTTTTTTTCTTTTCTTTCTTTTTTTTTTTTAAAGATTTTATTTATTTTAGCAAGAGAGAGTGCAAGTGGCAATATGGGCAGAAGGAGAGGGAGAGAGAGAATCCCAAGCAGACTCCACAGAGTGCAGAGCCCTACATGGGACTGGATCCCAGGACCCCAAGATCATGACCTGAGCCAAAATCTAGAGCTGGATGTTCAACCAACTGAGCCACCCAGGCACTGCTCTTGATCAGAATTTCTTATTCAGACAATGGCTGGTGCTAGAGTAATCTAGGAACTTCCTTATTCACATGCTTATTGTCTGGATTAATTGGGAAACAGTTGGGAGTAGCTGAGACTCCTAGGGAAACGTATTCTTCATGGTCTCCTTAGCCCTACAGCCTCAGCGTAACTGAACTTCTTATATGGAAGCTGGAGGCTCCCAGAGATGCGTCTCACGAGAAACCAGCAGAAACTACATACCTTTTTCTAATCTAGTCTCAGAAACCATACAGCACCACCTTCACCACATTCTATCCATTAAGGCACTCAAAGAAGCATATTTCCTCCAACTCTTGGTGAGAGGAGTATCAAAGTATTAGCAGGTAAGTTAAACCCAAAAAACACACAGTAGGCCATTTTTCTTTTTTTGAACTATAAATCTACAAATATATTCCTTTATTTAAAATAAAAATGTCACTTATTTCAATCCAGGCCTCATGAATTCATCATGAAGACTTTGCTGTTCTAAGTCTTCAGTATATTAATTGTCTTATTTAGAGAATACTTCAACAGGTTTTCCATACTTGTGATATTAAAGTTACAACAAGGTTGTCCACTTGTATTCTGGTGTGCAATTATGAAATATTAGTTTACAAAATTATTCATAGCATTTGTAAAGAGTCACGTGCATATAGAAGTCAATGGCAAGCCTAATCCATTTCTACCACTTTCATTTCTGCACTATGTATTCACCAAGCAATAAAATTTCTTATTAATCAGCACAGATCAAGAACCCTTCAAGAAAATGCTATTGTGATACTACAATATTCTGTAGTATTTAATTTTTTTCACATTTCATATGATGGAAAATAATAATTACAAAGTCATTATCTTTTTCCAGAACAATAGTTTGGAGGAACAGGTGCATGTCATCTTGGTCTCAGTCTGGAGCTCATTTCAACAAAGTCAGACTGCCTGCATTTTTAAAGACAGTACTATTAGTTGTCTCATTTGTTACAACCATTCTTTGCAATTCTCACATCTGTCAAAGTTCATACAAATAGCCCCCTGGAGGAAGCAGATGTTACAAAGTTATAATTTAGATGTTTGTTTTGACTTTTAGACAAAATCTGGAGAGCAAAGATCCTGTTCTGTTAAGTAGCATTATCAAATGCAAATGGTTGATGATTTTTTTTATTAGTTTGTTATTGCTTTTGAAATGCTTATCTCCGTAATTACTATTGGGAAAAACATAATATTCTCTGAATACTTAGCCTTCTAATAGATAGGGACAGAAGAATGAGTAGAGGAAAGAAGGGTGTGGGGCAGGGATGGATTGAAGAATGTGGTCAATGATGATGATAGATAGATGGATGATAGACAGGTAGATGACTGATAGATGATAGATAGATAATAGAGAAAAGTAAAAAGAGGAGACAAATTTAAATAGATATAGATATACCTGAGAGCCAAGTGTGATTTTGACATTCTGTTTTTATGATAATGCTAGATTGACTCAACAACATTTATAAATATTTGATTTACCCAGAAAATATTTTACCATTCATAATATTTTAGTCAAAATAAAAATATTAGATAGTGATTAGTGAAGAAAGAAGATAGACTTTTTGTGGAATGTTAAACTAAGATTTTGGTTTCAATTTTAATTTGACTTTTATTTTGTTCATACAGCTTCTATAAGCATATGCATATTATTTCTGAAGAATTAAAGGCAGGCTAAAAAAGCCTACTAATTCTCGTACTGTAGAATTTTCATTCACTGCTTATATGTTAATTTACAAAACACAAAAGGTGAATGAACCAAATTTAATTTTCAGCTTGATATCCTGACAGACACATTTTCTCCTTAATCCTTAACAGATATCATATGATAATGATGATAACAACATATTAAGAAGATACAGAACACAATAAATAAAGATCAGGACATACTCTTTACTGCATAGAATTTTTTTTCCAAAATGATTTTGATGTACCAATATCCAAGGACAAATTTTTGCTTGTTTTGCAATTCCAAAGCATAAGTGTATTCTGCTTACATAATATTAGCCTTATTATGAATTTAATGAAAGTATTAAAGCTATGTGGGCACCTGGGTGGTTCAGTGGGTTAAAGCCTCTGTCTTTGGCTCAGGTCATGATCCCAGGGTGCTGGGATTGAGCCCCTGCATTGGGCTCTCTGCTCAGCGGGGAGCTTGCTTCTTCCTCTCTGCCTGTCTTTCTGCCTACTTGTGATCTCTGTCTGTCAAATAAATTTAAAAAATCTTAAAAAGAAAGAAAATACTAAAGTTATGATGAATTGTCTGTATATTCTTGTTTTCCAGAGTAGAAAAATAATACTTATTTTTTCTCCTAAATTTAGAGAAGATAGCACGATTTCTTTCTTCAGTGAAAGAAATCCTCACTTGGTGTTACTTAATTCTTCCATGGTAGGTTAAATGTTATTCTAGAACATAAAAATGAGAAAATCTCATCCTCCTTTTCTGTATGTGAATATGAAAACTTATAAAATTATTTGTGGTTGTGTAAGTTACCATTAAAATAATAAAAATTATGAAGTAACTCATATTTCTATGATACAAACCAAAACTAGACCTTCATGCACATGTTATGCCACACAATACTCAGCTACTTTTTAAAATTTGCTTTAAAAAGGGGTTGCATTTTAATAACACAAGTTTGCTGGACACTGTCAATAATTGTTCAAATTTTTCTTTGTTTCCCCAGTCATTAATATGATTATAAGTATGATACTTAAAATAGTGGCTAATGGCTAATGTTAAACAATTAAAAATAATATTTGAAAAGACATTTAAGATTATGTGGGAAAATATCCACAGTATCATATTGAATCCGCACTATGAACACAAGACTATATAATAAGGTAACAAGCCTATAATTATATATATATATATATATATATATATATATATATATATATATAGTGTTCAATGTTGCACATACAAATATTTTTCATAGTAATGTACTTTCTTAAATTCTAAAAGCTAGTACTCTAATATTGTTCATAGTATCTTCACATAACCACTTCATCTCTGCTGCTTGTTTTATGATTCATTTCTCATTCCAGGCATAGTTTACTTGGCATTCTTTCTTTTATTAAAGTAATTACCTCATGTCAGAACTATATTTAAAATATATATATATATTTCTTGCAATAAGCATAAATTATTTTTGCAATAAAAAAGGAGTATATAAAGGATGATGTTTATCAAAATAATTAGCCATCTCATTCAATATTTTAATCCCCACAAAATATATTATGCAGTAATTGGGATCTGATAAAATAATCATAAATATTACAAATAGTATGACAATCAGATCCTAGCAAATATATTTTTCTTTAACATTCACATCCCCAATTAATTTTGTTGTCTAACTATAATTAAAATTATAACATTGAATTAAGTCAGTGGTTATGACACTGAACTCATACTTAAAAATTGCCATCATCCTGTACTATTTCTATTTTTAAAAATATTTTATGTTTTAATAATTATTTGCTAATGGTAATGTTTTGAAATCTTAACTAATTTGATAAAGTATAGTGTATAATTTTTTTTGTATTTTCAATTTTGTATTTTTGTATTTTTGTATTTTGTATATACAATTGAAATTCTCATTTTTCAGGGCACCTGGGTGGCTCAGTTGGATAAGCAACTGCCTTTGGCTCAGGTCATGATCCCAGGACCCTGGGATGAGCCCCACATTGGGCTCCCTGCTCAGCATGAGGCCTACTTCTCCCTCTCCCACTCACCCTGTTTGTGTTTCCTCTCACTCTCTCTGTCAAATAAATAAATAACATCTTTTAAAAAAATCTAATTTGTTGAATGAATTCTTGCTATATTTTGCCATTATTATTCTAAGGAATTCACATTTTGTCTTAACCCATTTTTTAAGTCTATATTTATACCATGAGTATTAGTACTTTAATTGGCACAACAATTATTACAGAATTTCATTATCTTTTATATTTATTTTATGGTTAAATTTTGTATAAAGCATTTAAAATTATGTTGTCTGTCATACCAGTATTTTTATTAGACCTATTAGTTATATTAAAATCAGTAGAATCATTTTTATAGCAAAATGGTACAAATGCATTTGCTGCAGTGCCATTCTGTTGTTTTTGTTTACATTTCTTTAGACAATATATCACACACTGAAAGGTCATGTTTTTTATTTATGTTATTTATTTTACTTCTAATTTTATTTATTTTACTTCCTAATAATTTCCCTTCCTAATATTATTTTATCTTATTTTAATTCATTCTTGATAATTAAAATTTGAGTAAGTCATCATTTGTGATATACTTTAAATATTTGTGTAATATTTCACCAGCTATTTTATTTCATTGCATAAAGGTATTAGTATTATGCTCTTTCAAACATCACGACTTTTTAAATGGAAACATTCCTTCCCCCTTATTCTTTAAAAAAATCTTGTATGTTCTTGTCCTATAATTCACAAACCGTTTCCTGTACATGGAAGGCAAGGAGATACTGAAGAAAAGGCAGACCACTCCCAATTAGCAGGTAACAGTATCAATAAGCAAAGGAACTTACTTGTGGGGTTTGTTTTGGGTGGTGACAACACAAGTGCATCTTTGTACTCACCAATCAAATCTTGAAATTATATACAGAGGTCTTAACTGGGTTCAGTCATTATTCAGTGTAGCTGGTCTCAATGGTATCTACTCTCTCAAGACTCCATGGGAACAGCTCCCACTGTGGGAAGAGTAGGCAGAGCATACATTTCAATGACAGGAGAGGGGCTGGGGAGCCTCTGATCACCCTGGAGTGGCTCTAGGGCCAACTGGCAGTCATGTCCTCTTGATTACTTCTGCCAACACATGCACAGGAGTATGTATTAATACACAATATATGCACACACACATATTTACATATACTGCATGTCTCATTAATAAATTTAATGGAAATAAATAATAAATAAGAGCATATATCTAAAATCCTGTTATAGACGGAATGCTTGGGTCTCAACAAAAATTCTTAATGGTATTTGGAGATAAAGTTTTGGAGGAACAAGTTAGGGTTTGATGATGTCAAGTGAATGGAGTAGTCATGACTGGATTAGTGCCTTTATGAGGAGATGAAGAAGCAAGGCTCTCTTGAGGACTCAACAAGAAATGGCCACGTGAAATAAAAATATAAAAATAAACCTAGATATGTATTCTATTTATCCTTCAGAGGGAAAAAATGACTAATGAAGATACTTGAAAATGTTAAAAATATATGATAAACTCCTTAAAAAGCAGTTATGGCAGTGGTATTTTAGAGAGAGAACACATTATTGATATAATTAGACTAAAAGAAACTGTTGTATTGGTAATATGCACATGCCACATCAAACATCTATTTTTATGAGATGAAATATATAACATTGAAATACAGTATAGTAGATACATTGCCAATTATTTCATCTTGTTTCTGTTTTCTTGTGTGAAATGTATTATATATATATATTACTAAGGTTTATTTTGCACGACTGTTACATTTGCTATAGTTTATTAGATAAGGCAGAAGTACTTGACCTAAAAGTCAGACTATGAATATTTTAATAAAAATTATGTCCTTACGCCCATGACAAATGACACAACCAATCGGTTTCTTTCTAGAGGCATATGGAAATGCCAGTTAACAGTAAATACTGTAGCTCTGCAAACTGTAGCCAGTGAGAGAGCAACAATGACTAAGGTGAGGTGCTTCTCAAGATGAATAACATGATAAAATAGCCTGCATTTGTTCTGGTGTCCTGAATAATTTAAATAAGTTGCTAGGTTCCAAATGAGCTAGTGTTGTCATATACCCCATGTGGTGTTAAGAAAGACAGATAAATAATAAATAACAATGTAGCAATTAAAAAGGCTAGACCAGGGATGCCCGGGTAGCTCAGTCAGTTAAGTGTCTGCCTATGGCTCAGGTTATGATCCCAGGGTGCTGGGATCAAGTGCTGCATCAGGCTTCCTACTTAATGGGGAGCCTGGTTCTCCCTGTGCCTGCGGCTCCCCCTGCCTGGGCTGTCTCTTACTCTCATTGACAGATAAATAAAATCTTTTAAAAAGCTAAAAAAGTAAAAATAAAAAGGTTAAACTACAAAATATATAAAGTTTGGTATTTAAGTTCTTCATTTCTCTCTTTATTATATTCCATAATACAATATATGGTAAAGATATTCCTTAGATAGTTCTGTGTTTTCTATCCTGAAATACATTTAGACCAATAAGCAAAGGAAATGCAAGTGAAAACCTTAAAAAAAATACAAGTGACTAATTGGATATACAAACAATAACATAGACTGAATATGACTGTGTTGTGTTAAGCTAAACATACAACTAAGTGGGCACATGGGTGGTTCAGCCATTAATCATCTGCCTTTGGCTCAGGTCATGATCCCAGGGTGCTGGGATCAAGCCCACATCGGTATCCCATGCAGTGGGAAGTCTGCTTCTCCCTATCCCACTCCCCCTGCTTGTGTTCCCTCTTTCGCTGTTTCTCTCTCTGTCAAATACAGAAATAAAATCTTTAAAAATATTACAACTAAGTTATAATAAATGCATATGAGATTTATTCATGTATTCATTAATAGTATATGTGCCAGCAATCTAGAGAAGTCTTTGAGAAAAGATGAGTATATTAGGTGATTTTAAAATGTAAGGAGTGCATCCAATTTTCATTTTATTTTTTAGTAAGAAAACAGGAAAATGAAAGAATGTATTATAAATATAATATATGAAAATGCCAACCCCCATTCCCCAGAATTTTTGAGTGAAGTATATAAGAGAATAAACATGAAAGTGCCTCAGCAGGATGTTTGAGAAATAATAGACAAATGCTATACATGTTGGGTCCCTCTCTTTAGATTTGATTTTCAAGTATTCATTTCCTTTAGATTTTTAGACATAAGAAGACATAAAATGAATTAAACTTCTTCAGAGAGCAGGCAGGCTATATAAATAAGCAAAACCATTGTTCTGGTTGTAAGAAGAAATGGGCTGGTAAGGGTTGAGACAACTGGAGGGCTTACATCATCATTGATGCTTCCCACTTATCAGTGTGCGTGTATAACCTCATGAGAATGAGCAATCTGTATTTTTACTTAAGCTCTTCTAAATTTCATTTTTTCAAAAAAAATAATCAATTATTACTGCTGTAAAGGACAAATCAATCTTATTTGTGGAGCAAAATCAATTTATAACATCTGATTTTTTGTAATATACTAATTTGATCATGATTACTGTGTTCTATGATCTGCTTATATTGCAAGTAATAGAAGGGAAGTTGGGAAGTTTTCTTGGTTATTATTTTAACTCAGGTATTGGCTGATCAAAGAATAACGCTTACAGGCAACAAAGGATGCAGGAACAGTTGATATGACATAATGGAAATTCAGAATAATAAGATTCTACTATAAATACTTTTTATAATACTGATAATACAATCAATTTGTTTTGATGTTCACATTCCATACCTGAAAATGAAAGAATTTGATTGGAAGATATGTAGGACCCATTTAAATTCTCAAGTTCCAAGGTGAAAAATAAAGCATTGAAATTGTGTCTCAAGGGGCGCCTGGGTGGCTCAGTGGGTTAGGCCGCTGCCTTCGGCTCGGGTCATGGTCTCAGGGTCCTGGGATCGAGCCCCGCGTCGGGCTCTCTGCTCAGCAGGGAGCCTGCTTCCTCCTCTCTCTGCCTGCCTCTCTGCCTGCTTGTGATCTCTCTGTCAAATAAATAAATAAAATCTTAAAAAAAAAAAAAAAAAAAAAAAAGAAATTGTGTCTCAAAATTCAAGCCTTTATGCTAGTTAACTAATTAGAACAAATTGATAGGGTTTCTATGAAGGATAACTAAGAAGCTCCCCTTAAAGGCAATTAATATGTATTATTTATCTTTATATATTTGGAATAAAATATTGGCCTTTTGAAAAGAGGTGTTTCCATATTGTTAAAATATTTAATTCAATAAGTTTTAAAGTTAAATTTTGCATTGCCATGAAAAATCAATATAGGAATTTAGGAAATCGTTCATATCTCCCTACATGCTTCATTCTGAGTAAAGATATGAGTAAATCATGTAGAAAGAGAAAGAATATTCTACAGAGGACATTAACTTTCCCACCAAAATATTGCTCATATTTATCCTGACATCACTGTATCATATAAACTATTTAACATATGTGTGAAAAGATAGAACTAAGAAAAATTATTTTTGGCTGATTTTTCCAAATATTTTTAAAACAGTAACTCCTAAAATAAAAATTATCTCTTGCCCATTGAGAAAAAACTTATAATAAAGAAAGACTGTATATTTATATAAAATTATTAAATATATATGTATGTGTGTGTGTATATATATATACACACACACACACACACACACACATAGATATAATAAGTGTAAGAATCCTATATGTCAATGGGGAAAATGTCTATCTCTAAGCATGTATCTACCGAAAATGGTATAATGATTAGTGACAGAAAATCCTAGATGAATGGACATCATAAAAGCTGCCAAAACTTAGATTATTTTGCCACTTACATTTTATTTTTCATATTCTCCTGATGCAGTTATACATTATTAACACAGGAAACTGTTGTTTCATTTATGCATAATTTAAGATTCACAAAATGGCTGCTGGAAAGCTCGGAAAAAGGATGCCATTTTCTCTAATCAAAGTTGTACAAAGCACAAAACAAATATCACTCAACAATATGTTCCATGTGTTCAATCGATAGCTGTGTAGATTTTGGTAATAACTTTGTGATGAAGCAGATTGAGAAAATCTCTGACTTCATTACTTGGGAGGGTATATTTTTTTCCTTTCTGAAATTTCCTCTTATGTAAATTAACTTCTACAATATACTGAGTATCAGAGAACTGTATCAGAAATTGTTCTTATGGACATTGATTCACATTCATTAATATTATAACAACTTAGTGTATATTACTCAAGTACTTTCTTAATTATCTAGTTTTGTTTTGCTAATGAGTGTTACATGAGGATGATATATGTGAGAAATGTATGTTGACACTCTTTCTTTAGTATATTCCTAAATCTTAATATACTTAGATTAAGTAGTTGGTGGCTAAATTTAATATGTGGTTCAAAACAGATGTGCATGAAACTATCAAAATTTCTTTCACAAAAAATCACTTTTTTGTATCTCTCATAAAAATGGGGATATGACTAAAAGGAGTTTATATTAAGTTATTAATTACTTTATAAGTGTAATTTTAATGAAACGTTTCATAAAAACATCAATACTATGGCTCTCAAACTTCTGATTTTGGTAGCAGTAGGTTAGTGCTTAAGATCAACCTTTCTACAAAGGGCACCAAAAAATTATGAATAAAATAAAAGAATAGTTGCAATACACCATCAAAGTGTTAACAACATAGTAAGGGGATAATGGACCATGTTTTAGAAGAAGGCAGGAAGCTATAAACATATGTCTATACTTGAAGTAGTTTTTGTATTGAAAGGCATTTTTCAATTCAGTAAATTCCCACATAGAATATTGAGCTTCAGCTTTTATAGGACAGAGAAATGTGGACATCAGAGTCCAGAGCTTGCCTAACTGAAAAGTAGAGTCTAATCTATTTCTGTCTTAATCTAGGATCCCCTATGGCTACTCCTTCAGATGAAGGATGAAACAGATATAAAACTACACTCTTACAGCCCTTCAGTCTGCTTCTACCGTGAGCCTAGATTTTGGATTATATTGTCCTTGTTTCCTTGTACCTCTGTCCTTCAAGTATATGGCACAGAATTAAAGAAAGTATATTCTCAGGAAGTAAATATCATCCTAGGTCTAAAATTGTTACCACAAATAAAGTTTTAAATTCTATATCAACTACCCACTCAATGGAAACTAGACACGTAAAATTTTAAATACAATGCCTGAGAAACATAGAAAGAACAGATAGTAGAAGCACATTAAAAAAAAAAAGATGAGATTTTAAAATAATCAGGTGCTGACCTATTATATTTAAAAAAAAAAAAAAAAAACTTTAGGCTTGGAAATGTCTTAGAAAAAGAGATTATAAAGTCACATATCAGATTTTTAAAAGAGCCAAAGAGGATTTCTAGTACTAAAAAATCCAATAACAAAAATCAAATATTAGATTCAATCTGTGAGTTTCATAACAGATTAGATATATCTGAACAGAGCAAGTGAACTACTTTGAGGTTAGAGTAAATTTTCTAGAAGTTTACCAGGGGTGATAAAAGAAGATATCAAATATAGATGAGGAAGCAAAATACATGAAATAGGAATATCTCATGTATGTTTAATCTAAATCCCAGCATAAGAAGAAAGAGAATAGTAAAAGGAATATTTGAAAAGTTAATGAAAGAGTTTTTTTTCCAAAAGAATGAAAAATACCAATCAGAAAATCCTGTAATCTCATAGAATCATGAGCTGAATAAATAAAAAAGAAATCACTACTAGATGAAATACACTACATAATGAAGTAAATACACTACATAAAATACATAAAATACACTACATAATGAAGTTACAGAAACCAAAAAATGCAGGAAATATTGAGGAGAGACAGATAAAATGTAAGACTTCTTTTAAAAGAGTGAAAGACTGTAACTAATTTTCCAAAACCAAAATTGTCTACCTAAGAAAAGGAAATCACCAATGCACCATAGAAAATTGACTATATTCTGTCAGTCTATCATCCATATGCAGAAAATAAAGAGAGAAAGTCATGATCAATTATGTGCCAATAAATCTTCTCATTGTAAAAAATGTGGAAAATTTCTAGGAAAAATATAAATTACTAAGCCTAAGACAGTAATAATTACCAGCATAATTATTCTTTCCTTTTCTTTTCATGTCTTCCTATACTTCTATCCTTTCATCTGAAGAATGCACTATAATAATACTCTTTTTTAGTAGTCCTTTTAGTTAAATAATCCTAATAACAGATTCTTTCAAGTTTGGTTTAAACACATCTCAATTTAGCCTATATTTTGCTATGTAATTTCAATGAATATAGCATTCTAGATTGGCAAGTATTGTTGTTCTGTTGTTATATTTAAAGATGTAAGGTAATATCTCTTTATCTGTTGTTGTTGTTGAAAATATCAGCTTTATTGTTGCTCCTTTAGAAAAAATGCATGTAATAACTAGAGACTCTTTTTTGTAATTATTCATGTTTAGTATAAATATTCACAAGTATAACAGGGTGGTAAATTTGATTATTCAAATTATTCACCCTCATTTTTAGTAAAATCAAATAATCATGCTGTTCAGCTCTTTTAGGCTTTTCGCTGCTTCCCACTATGATTGGAATGATCTTTTCTACTGCACTGGTGGTATGCTTCACCATATGACTTGCTTTAGTCCATTGAATGTGGACAGACACCAAGTGTGCCAGGGCTTAACCAAGGGCAGTGGCATGTCTTTTAAAGATATTATAAGAAGGGCGCCTGGGTGGCTCAGTGGGTTAAGCTGCTGCCTTCGGCTCAGGTCATGATCTCAGGGTCCTGGGATCGAGTCCCGCATTGGGCTTTCTGCTTAGCAGGGAGCCTGCTTCCTCCTCTCTCTCTGCCTGCCTCTCTGTCTACTTGTGATCTCTCTCTATCAAATAAATAAATAAAATCTTTAAAAATATATATATATTATAAGAAGAAAAGACACACACCTACACATTTTCCATATAAATATAGATAAAGTTGCAAATAGAGGAATACAGGTAATATAGATATATAATCTACATTATATATTATGCTATGCATAGTTTATATTTTTATTTACTGAAATGCTTATCATCTCTTTTGTTTTTTATTTCTCCCTCCAGATCCTAGTTTTCATCTGATGCATTTTCTCTTCCTTCAGTTGAAATTATTTTAATTCATGTCTACTGCTGAACTAACCACTCTTTAAAATTTGAAAATGTTTTTCATGTTCTTTCATTTATAAAAAATGATTTTGTTGGATGTTGGTTCTAGGCATTGAGTCATATTATTAAGCTATTTGAATAGGTCATTGTAGTGGTTTCTGGTCTCCATGTTTCTGATTAGAAGTCAGTCATTCATCACATTGTTTTTCCTTGTATAAAATGTATAGCTTTGTTCTTGTTGTTACCTTTCTATTGCTTCTTTCAGAACTTGGTGTTTTGTTTTGTTTTGTTTTCAAAAGTATCATAATGATGTGACTAGATGTGGTTTCTTTATACTTATCCTGATTCGTATTTGATCACTTTCTTAGATCTATGAATTTTTTTTTTTTTGCCAAATTTTAGAAGAAAATTTGGCAATTTTAGAAGAAAATTTGGCAACATTGTTTATTCTGGCTCTGTGTTAACTCATTTTTTTCTGGGGGAGTCCAGTTCCAAGTGCTTTGAATTAGTTAATATTTTCCCACAAGTCTCTGAGCATTCTTGTTTTCTTTATTTCCCTCCCTTGCTATTTAGATCAAGTAATTTCTATTGATTTAACAGCATAAACTGGCTGTTTAATTTGCTATTTAAACAGAATTAGAATATCTTATTGAAGACTTCTCATGAGTTTTTCATTTCAGGATTATATTATCTAGTTGGATCTTACATTTTAGTATCTAATTTTCTTGAAATGATTTTTTTGTTTAGTTATTAAGACCACTTTCTCTTTCAACTTATTGAACATATTTTCTTAAATCCTTTGCACATATTTATAACAACTGTTTTGAAATGCTAACCTCAATATCTAGAGTCACAAAATGCCACATTATGTTGACCATCTTAGTCTCTGATCATGAATTACACTAACCGATTCTTGAAAACTGCCATGATAAGTTTTGATACTCTATATTCATTTAATGGGAGCAGCTCAGGGGAAGCATCACCTCTATTTGAATACAGGGATGCATCCTAAAGAGCAGCATCTAGGAATTCTGAAGTATGTCCTTGTCGATATGTTATATTGCCTGGGATTCCGTGCCTCCAGATCAGATATTCTACACCCTTTATACCGGAGGTGCAGATTAAGACTCTACTGGTAGGAAAGACATAATCATATATAGAAATGGTATGTATCTTTATGAGAGTAAACAAATGGTCTTTCCAGGAAGGATGGAGCACAGTATAGTATATTTGTCATCAAGTGACCAGATAGTTCAAGTAAAAAATAATGCCATATTGACTCCTCAGCATTGGCCTCTATTGTTATATGAGATTTCATTTGCAAGGGTAACTAGATAGTCCTGGTTAAATGGGAGACTGTGTAATCAAAAAAAAAAAATAATAATAATGCATTTTCTCTACCACCATAGTAACTTTGTTCACATAATCATCATGCCAATGTGTTCTCTACATGAAAAGTATGAGGTCAAGGAGCTGAGCAAAGCATTGCTATTCTTTATTCTACCAGCTATTTCCAGCCTCCTGCACCTCGATTCTTGCTTTTGTGTTGTACATTTTAAGTAATGCCCTGGTTGGCTCTTTCTCTCTTTTCCTCCTAAGGATACAATGCTCTATTAACTATTTCCACAACTACCTGGGGATTAAGGTATTTGGTTTCCCCACTGACTTTGATGATTGCTAAAGTAACTATGGTTTTCTGGTTTATGGTGGTTAAACCTTGGCACCTGACCATTCCTTTGGTTATACATTATTTTCATGGCTATTAATGAATTCAGCTCTGTGACCATCTGTTATTATTATCACTGGTCTATAGAAGGGAACAGACACTGAAATTCTTAGCGATGCTGGTTCCCTTTATACTAGTGTATTCATGATGGATTTGGTAAATAGTGTGTCTCTTGAGCTCCACTATTAAACATATATTAGGGACTCAGCTAAGCTGGGGAAAAGAGCTGGGAGTCAGTTGTCATAGTAGCCAGTCAAAGCAATAGGCAAAAAAATGAAAGAATTATCCTTCTAATCATTTATTCTGGTGTTCCAAGCAAGAGTCTCCCTCCCCTATCCATTTCAATTTTCCCCACGAATGCTGCACCAGTTGAGGACCAGGTAAATCAACACAGAGTGGGAAGTCCTCTCACTATTGAGGGAGCCCAAACACTTCTATGGACTCCAGCATAGGCAGGAATGGTACTGGGGGAGACTTCCAAATGGAGACACCTGAGCTTGGAATACACCTCTGATACAAGATAACCCCCAGAAGGGCCTGACTCCTTGACTCTGTAGCTCCCTTCAGAGACTAATACACTGAATGACTGTATATAAGTCTACTGTGGGGAGATTTTCCCCACAAAACCTATGAGATGAAGCCTTGGTAATTACTTTAGTCAGGCCTCAAAGTCACACATACATTTTTTTTAATTTAATTATTTATTTGACAGAGAGAGATCACAAGTAGGCAGAGAGGCAGGCAGAGAGAGAGGGGGAAGCAGGCTCCCTGCTGAGCAGAGAGCTGGATGTGAGGCTCGATCCAAGACCCTGAGATCATGACCTGAGACGAAGGCAGAGGCTTTAACCCACTGAGCCACCCAGGCGCCCCCACACATACATTTTTAATCAGAAAAACAATTCTTCAGCAATCTTTGGATGAGCCTTGATACACATGATAATGTATTCTGGTGTCCTAACTTCTCTCAGATTATTCATCCATTTCTATACTGACTTCCAAGCCAACTCTAGGATTTTGACTTCATTTAGCTATGTTGTTGCTTTCTTCAGCCTTATAATGGTTGGTTTGCCGTATTTCTTAAGTTACTTGCCAGGGAGTTGAATCTCATATTCTCATACTGTGTTGCCTCAGTTCATGAATTCTTAGTCATCCTGTCTCCATTAGGCAAACACTCCATTCTTGTGTCCTGTCTCCATTAGGCAAACACTCTCAAAATCCAATCTTTTGGTAGTATTCCCTGGCTCCTGCCAGAATATGCAAGGTGATTATTTAATCTTTTTTTCCCTTGTCATTACTTTCTTCCCTTCTCAGAAGTAACTTATCTTAACCAGTCAAATCCACTCTCATTATAAGAATTTCTTCCTCAATCCCAAATATAAATGTGTGTGTATTAACACACACACACACACACACACACACACACACACACACACATATATATATATATATATATATATATATATATATATATATAATCACAGCAGTGAGGGTGTTCTTCCTATCAGTATGCTTTCTAAGTGAAATCGGCAACTGGGTTATGCTCATCATACCACTCACCAGTGTATCCTTCCTCATGGCAGTGAGTGAGTCAGTCCCAAGGCCCCATCTGATTTTCAGACCACTCCTTATACCACATTTTTAATTACTCTGAGAAGAGGGCAGAATAGATTCAGTTGTTCACAAGATCTATTAATCAAATTCTTATACAAGAAAAACAGAGGGATTGAGCAGAGTATGCATTAGAAGCATTCAGAACACATGCAAGTCTGACATTTGTGAAACTAAGTGTGGAAGGAAAGAGGATTGTGTGCTAATAGCCTCAGACAAAAGGTGCTGATCTCAGTTTGTTTTGGCCAGACTGATGAGGAATCCTTAAGGCAAAGATAACCATTGGAGGAAGTCTACCTTTCACAGATATGAGCCTCTATTAATGCCTCAACCATGTCATATTTTGGGAGCAATCCAGGAAGAAAATGGCTCTGTGTGATGCAGTGGTATGTCTTGTGGGATGAGCTGTCAAACA
This sequence comes from Lutra lutra, assembly GCF_902655055.1. Taxonomy (NCBI): domain Eukaryota; kingdom Metazoa; phylum Chordata; class Mammalia; order Carnivora; family Mustelidae; genus Lutra; species Lutra lutra. The sequence continues at coordinate 193,944,973 of NC_062279.1, forward strand.
ATTTTCCTCAGAGCAGGAGACTTGAAAGATGTATGTTCATAGCCATCACAATTGGACATTGCAGTAAATGTTAATATAATGTAGTGTACTCTGGATTCTGTTATGTTCCTTTCTCTATTGTTGATTTTTATGTCTATTAGGTATATTCCTTAGACTCATACTACAAAATCTGGCTTCCATAAAGTGTGCATTGATGTATTTGTTCAGTTCTCTCAGCTTCTGAAGGTTAATATTTTGGACTGACCCTGGGGGTCTTGTCAATACCTTTTAATCTTGTAATCAGCCAAGGATTTGGGTTGAGCTTACTTCCATATTTTATAGCTCAATACTTCTGAATTTATCTTGCTTCTGATGTTCACCTCTTTCCTAAATTTCCAACTGATCTGCTAGTCCAGAGCTCTGTGCTCTGACCTCTTAACCTACAAAAGTGACAACATGATGCTGTCCAAGATTACTTCGGGTTGGGGTATTGAATTCATTGTAAAAACAATAAATTCACAAAACTCATCTAGTGCATTGTTGTCTTTTCTGACTATATTCCTTATCCACTGGTTGCTTGTTTACAGAGTTTCCAAGTGTTTTCCTCAATGTATTCATTCTTCAGCAGGCATCAGGGATTTGGGCCAAGTTAATATTCAGAATTGGAATTTTACCCTTTCTACAATTCTCTATCTTTTTAGAAAATTTAGGCCAGTAAATTTGTAGTTTTGTGGCACTAGTGCTAAGGTAGTAGGAAAGGACCATCAGCAAAAAAGCCAAACAAACAACAAAAAACTGTGGTATTTCTCGGAGTCCACAGTCTCTCATGGTTTGTCTCCCCCTCTGACTTCCCCCAACTTACTTCTCCTCTCCATCGCCCAATGTCCTCCATATTATTCCTTTGCTCCACAAGAAAGTGAAACCATATAGTAATTGACTCTCTCAGTTTGACTTATTTCTCTCAGCATCATCTCTTTCAGACCCATCCATGTTAATACAAAAGTTGGGTATTCATTCTTTCTGATGGAGACATAATACTCCATTGTACTGTATATATGGATCATATCTTCTTTATCCATTCTTCTGTTGAAGGGCATCTTGGTTCTTTTCACAGTTTGGGGACTGGTAGTGGCTATTAAGGAGGGCATGTATTGCATGGAGCACTGGGTGTGGTGCATCAACAATGAATTTTGGAACACTGAAAAAAATTTGAATTAAATTTTAAAAAAAGTGGGAGAGCAAAAAAAATAAAATAACAAAGCCAGCAACTGTCATCTTATGCCTACATTGTAGTTATACCTTTGCAATGGTAAATTTTGTTCCACTACTGCCTGTTTGTGATCTTTCCAATGTTTATAATTTTTAATAAATATTTTTCAATATTTTACATTTGACACTTGCAAGAACTTTTTTTTAAGATTTTTTTTCTAGCTTTTGTCTCATACTTTTTTTTTTTAACATATAATGTATTATTAGCCTCAGGGGTACAGGTCTGTGAATCACCAGGTTTACACACTTCACAGTACTCACCATATCACATACCCTCCCCAATGTCCATAACCCAACCACCCTCTCCCTACCCCCTTCCCCCCAGCAACCCTCAGTTTGTTTTGTGAGGTCAAGAGTTCCTTATGGTTTGGCTCCCTCCTGATCCCATCTTGTTTCATTTATTCTTTTCCTACCCCCCAAACCCCCCATGTTGCTTCTCGACTTCTTCATATCAGGGAGATCATATGAGAGTTGTCTTTCTCCGATTGACTTATTTTGTCACTTGCGCAAACTTTTAAGGGACTATGTTCTCAGCCACTATTGGTAAATAATTGGGAGAAAACATGAATACCTGACACAGTATAAACAGCTCAAACAAAATAATAGTAATTAAAAGACAACCAAGCAAACAGAGTCAAGTGTAACAAGTGAGCAAATAGCAGAATAGGATAACTCACTAGTCTATGAAACCACTAGCTATGAAAATCTGATTAATATCATCAATGGTGAGAAACTAAATATCAATAAAATTTTGGATTTTATTAAACTCATTGACTTGGGAAAAAATTCTAAAATATCTCACAATGTTAAATATTGCAATGATACAAAGAAAATCGTTATCAGTCGAAGGGGTGTAAGAATATCACAATCTGCTTCGGAACAATACCTAACCCTAGCAACATGGTAATGGAATTAAGGAGATCTAAATAGAGGTCCTCTAGCACCCATAATTTATTTTTATTTTCATTTTTATTTTTTATGAGAGAGAGAATGGGAGAGGGAGAAGTGAGGAGGAGGAGCACAGAAAGAGGGACAAGCAGCCAGGATGTGGGACTTGATCTCAGGACTCCGAAATCATGACCTGAGCTGAAACCAAGAGTCAGTCGCTTAACTGACTGAGTCACCCAGGTGCCCCCCAACCCTAAATTTTCTAGTATAGATTTGAAAAAAAAAAAAAATATATATATATATATATATATATATATATGGAGAAAATATGGAAAAAACACTCACTTTTGTTGGATCTTTGTTGTAATTTTATTGTGTTTCTATTGTAAGATAGGCTTCGTAGTTGATACAAAAGGTTACTGTCATAATCCTATAGAGAATTGGGAAGCTAATTCCTGCTGATTCCACAGTTCAGAGTTCAGTGCTCTACTCAGACCAGATTGTACTAGCTAAAAAAATTTGAAAATGATAAATAAGTTAATGTTTATATCAAACTATAATATGAACTGGTACATTGGTCATGGTGTAGTTTCAAAATTTTTAGTGTTCTTCATTTAGATGACATAAGTTCTGTCATACATGAGTGGATATACTCAGGAATTCTCATATCTTTTACAGACTTCTATGGAAACAGTTATGCTTCCCAATGGTCTAATATGGTCATCACTCAGTTTTGATAGCATTAATCCTAAATTTTGACTTACTTCTTCATGTTTCACAATCCCCTCCGTCCTTCTCCCTCCTTTTCATTATAAAATCTCCATGAATGATTCTACCCAAATTGACCCTGCTTTTTTAGTAAATCCTAGAATATATTCAACTCAATAAGATGTTTTAAGCAAGTATCCATCAACCAAGACTAGTTAAACAACAACAACAAAACATTATTGAATATCACCCTCTGCTTCAGGACTCCAGAAGAAGCTTCCTCTTCTCTTAGTCTGGTGCAGATACCTAACTCTTATGGTAAGTCATTAGAAATTTAGTTTTAGCTTTCTAATCTTTAAGATGATGTGCATTGTCAAAATAATTGTTAATAATTTTTGAAATGACACTTGAACCATTTCCAGGATGTGAAAATTGATTGCAAAACTTACTTGCTTGACAACATGTTTTTACTTTTGCACATTCTAAAATTATGTTTTTATCCTAATATTTCAATGATAAAATACTGGATTCCCTTATTGCTTTTAATCTCTCTAGGAGTGCTCCCAGTGTAAAAGCACTTAAAACCAAAAATGGCTTAGTGATTGAGAGGAAAAAGAACTCATATGTAATGCATTTGGTAATTCCCAAGTCAAACTTAAATATTAATAAAATTAAGTTGATTATGATAGATTGGCAATATTAAAACAGGAGGAAGTGTTATGAAATGCTGTAAAGTTAATGAATGATCTTAAGGCAATTAATTGAGATAAGGTAACAGTGTGGTCCTTAAAATGACATGAGTGATTATTTTACAAAAAAGGAAGAGGATGTAGAGATGTAGAGAAGTAGGAATTATTATTACCTCTTTCTTAAGTCAGATGCAGTCTAATCATTATGGAAGAAACTATCATTTTGTATGTTATATAATTTTAATTTATTCTAGAAATTTCTTTTTGTATTTATGTTGATACAAATTCAAGTTATGGAATGTAAGAATATTGTAAGATCTCCTGCGTACCCTTTAACTATATCACCAATAAATTCCATTTCTCCAGCTATTTGTTTCATTATTCTTCTCTGTCTCTATCTCTTCTCCATCTCCCTCTTTCTTTGTAGTTATAATTTTAATTTCCCTAATGATTATTAATATTTAGCATCCAAGTGCTTATGTACAATACATATGTCTTCTTTGTAAAGGGTTTGTTCAAATCTTTTACCTGTTTTTTTAATTGAGTTGCTTGTTTTCTTGTCATTGAGTTTTGATAGGTCTTTATATATTCTTGATCTAAGTTCCTTTATCTAATATGCAGTTTGCCACTATTTTCTCCCCATCTGTTTCTGTCTTTTTTTATTCTTCTAATTAGTGTATTTGAAGTAGCATTTTTTTAAATTCCAATATATATTGTTTGGGGCACAGTATCTTAGAAATCTTTTCTTAATTCATGTATATAAAGATTGTTTTCTTATGTTTTCTTTTAAATTTTACAATAGTACTTGTGAACATTTGGGGTTTTTTTTTCATCAAGAATTTGTTACTTATCATTAAACAAGAAAAGTGAAATTTCTTCAATATATAATTTGGCTAACAATGTACTAGTGACTGATATTTATTTCAAAAAATTGTGTATCATGGGGCGCCTGGGTGGCTCAGTGGGTTAAGCCGCTGCCTTCGGCTCAGGTCATGATCCCAGGTCCTGGGTTCGAGCCCCGCATCGGGCTTTCTGCTCAGCAGGGAGCCTGCTTCCTCCTCTCTCTCTGCCTGCCTCTCTGCCTACTTGTGATTTCTCTCTGTCAAATAAATAAATAAAATCTTAAAAAAAAAAAAGTTGTGTATCATGAATTTAATGAAGTTAATATATGTAAAACTTTTAGAATGGAGCCTGGTTCATAACTGGCACAAAGTATCATGCTATGAAATGAAATGTGTTAATATGCTAAAATGATTTAATAAAGACATGATGTATACTAAGTATATAATGAGAACATATTAAGGAGACTGTAAACACATACTGAAATACAATAATCAGTATCCAAGATTGTTTTTATGTTATCTTTTTCAAATTTGTAAATTTAGGATTTCATTCTTGTTATTGACATTTATGAATCTTTTAACAAATAGAAAGCTTATAGCACAAAAAAATTGACTAATTTAGTAATATGGGAAAATGAACAGTAAAATCACTGGTACCATAGCAAACTGTCAAATTGTTGATTATAAATCCTTTTTAAGAATTTATGTGAAAAGAACTATCTAATGTTCCATCTGTATATATTTGACTGACTAAAATATTTACATTTTCTGTATATCCTACCTGGATTTTATTTAATAGTTGACTATACTTTGCTAAAAATGCACTCTTTGTTTTGTGTGCGTGGTTTTAGTTTTTTTATTTTTTTCAGCATAACAGTATTCATTATTTTTGCACCACACCCAGTGCTCCATGCAATCCGTGCCCTCTACAATACCCACCATCTGGTGCCCCCAACCTCCGACCCCCCACCCCTTCAAAATTCTCAGATCGTTTTTCAGAGTCCATAGTCTCTCATGGTTCACCTCCCCTTCCAATTTCTCTCAACTCCCTTCTCCTCTCCATCTCCCCTTGTCCTCCATGCTATTTGTTATGCTCCACAAATAAGTGAAACCATATGATAATTGACTCTCTCTGCTTGACTTATTTCACTCAGCATAATCTCTTCCAGTCCCGTCCATGTTGCTACAAAACTTGGGTATTCATCCTTTCTTTTTTTTTTCTTTTTTTTTTTTTTTTTACAGCTTTATAAACATATATTTTTATCCCCAGGGGTACAGGTCTGCGAATCGCCAGGTTTACACACTTCACAGCACTCACCATAGCACATACCCTCCCCAATATCCATAACCCCACCCCCCTCTCCTAACCCCCTCCCCCCATCAACCCTCAGTTTGTTTTGTGAGATTAAGAGTCACTTATGGTTTGTCTCCCTCCCAATTCCATCTTGTTTCATTTACTCTTCTCCTACCCCCTTAACCCCCCATGTTGCATCTCCTCTCCCTCATATCAGGGAGATCATATGATAGTTGTCTTTCTCTGATTGACTTATTTCGCTAAGCATGATACCCTCTAGTTCCATCCATGTCGTCGCAAATGGCAAGATTTCATTTCTTTTGATGGCTGCATAGTATTCCATTGTGTATATATACCACATCTTCTTTATCCATTCGTCTGTTGATGGACTTCTAGGTTCTTTCCATAGTTTGGCTATTGTAGACATTGCTGCTATAAACATTCGGGTGCACATGCCCCTTCGGATCACTACGTTTGTATCTTTAGGGTAAATACCCAGCAGTGCAATTGCTGGGTCATAGGGTAGTTCTATTTTCAACATTTTGAGGAACCTCCATGCTGTTTTCCAGAGTGGTTGCACCAGCTTTCATTCCCACCAACAGTATAGGAGGGTTCCCATTTCTCTGCATCCTCGCCAGCATCTGTCATTTCCTGACTTGTTAATTTTAGCCATTCTGACTGGTGTGAGGTGATATCTCATGGTGGTTTTGATTTGTATTTCCCTGATGCCAAGTGATATGGAGCACTTTTTCATGTGTCTGTTGGCCATCTGGATGTCTTCTTTGCAGAAATGTCTGTTCATGTCCTCTGCCCATTTCTTGATTGGATTATTTGTTCTTTGGGTGTTGAGTTTGCTAAGTTCTTTATAGATTTTGGACACTAGCCCTTTATCTGATATGTCATTTGCAAATATCTTCTCCCATTCTGTCAGTTGTCTTTTGGTTTTGTTAACTGTTTCCTTTGCTGTGCAAAAGCTTTTGATCTTGATAAAATCCCAATAGTTCATTTTTGCCCTTGCTTCTCTTGCCTTTGGTGATGTTCCTAGGAAGATGTTGCTGCGGCTGAGGTCGAAGAGGTTGCTGCCTGTGTTCTCCTCGAGGATTTTGATGGATTCCTTTCTCACATTGAGATCCTTCATCCATTTTGAGTCTATTTTCGTGTGTGGTGTAAGGAAATGATCCAATTTCATTTTTCTGCATGTGGCTGTCCAATTTTCCCAACACCATTTCTTGAAGAGGCTGTCTTTGTTCCATTGGACATTCTTTCCTGCTTTGTCGAAGATGAGTTGACCATAGAGTTGAGGGTCCATTTCTGGGCTCTCTATTCTGTTCCATTGATCTATGTGTCTGTTTTTGTGCCAGTACCATGCTGTCTTGATGATGACAGCTTTGTAATAGAGCTTGAAGTCCGGAATTGTGATGCCACCAACTTTGGCTTTCTTTTTCAATATTCCTTTGGCTATTCGACATCTTTTCTGGTTCCATATAAATTTTAGGATTATTTGTTCCATTTCTTTGAAAAAAATGGATGGTACTTTGATAGGAATTGCATTAAATGTGTAGATTGCTTTAGGTAGCATAGACATTTTCACAATATTTATTCTTCCAATCCAGGAGCATGGAACATTTTTCCATTTCTTTGTGTCTTCCTCAATTTCTTTCATGAGTACTTTATAGTGTTCTGAGTATAGATTCTTAGTCTCTTTGGTTAGGTTTATTCCTAGGTATCTTATAGTTCTGGGTGCAATTGTAAATGGGATGGACTCCTTAATTTCTCTTTCTTCTGTCTTGTTGTTGGTGTAGAGAAATGCAACTGATTTCTGTGCATTGATTTTATATCCTGACACTTTACTGAATTCCTGTACAAGTTCTAGCAGTTTTGGAGTGGAGTCTTTTGGGTTTTCCACATAGAGTATCATATCATCTGCAAAGAGTGATAGTTTGACTTCTTCTTTGCCGATTTGGATGCCTTTAATTTCCTTTTGTTGTCTGATTGCTGAGGCTAGGACTTCTAGTACTATGTTGAATAGCAGTGGTGATAACGGACATCCCTGCCGTGTTCCTGACCTTAGCGGAAAAGCTTTCAGTTTTTCTCCATTGAGAATGATATTTGTGGTGGGTTTTTCATAGATGGCTTTGATAATATTGAGGTATGTGCCGTCTATCCCTACACTTTGAAGAGTTTTGATCAGGAAGGGATGCTGTACTTTGTCAAATGCTTTTTCAGCATCTATGGAGAGTATCATATGGTTCTTGTTCTTTCTTTTATTAATGTGTTGTATCACATTGATTGATTTGCGGATGTTGAACCAACCTTGCAGCCCTGGGATAAATCCCACTTGATCGTGGTGAATAATCCTTTTAATGTATTGTTGAATCCTATTGGCTAGTATTTTGGCGAGAATTTTTGCATCTGTGTTCATCAAGGATATTGTTCTGTACTTCTCTTTTTTGATGGGATCCTTGTCTGGTTTTGGGATCAAGGTGATGCTGGCCTCATAAAATGAGTTTGGAAGTTTTCTTCTATTTCTATTTTTTGGAACAGTTTCAGGAGAATGGGAATTAGTTCTTCTTTAAATGTTTGGTAGAATTCCCCCGGGAAGCCGTCTGGCCCTGGGCTTTTGTTTGTTTGGAGATTTTTGATGACTGTTTCAATCTCCTTACTGGTTATGGGTCTGTTGAGGCTTTCTATTTCTTCCTGGTTCAGTTGTGGTAGTTTATATGTCTCTAGGAATGCATCCATTTCTTCCAGATTGTCAAATTTGTTGGCGTAGCGTTGCTCATAGTATGTTCTTATAATTGTCTGTATTTCTTTGGTGTTCATTGTGATCTCTCCTCTTTCATTCATGATTTTATTTACTTGGGTCCTTTCTCTTTTCTTTTTGATAAGTCTGGCCAGAGGTTTATCAATCTTATTTATTCTTTCAAAGAACCAGCTCCTAGTTTCATTGATTTGTTCTATTGTTTTTTTGGTTTCTATTTCATTGATTTCTGCTCTGATCTTTATGATTTCTCTTCTCCTGCTGGGTTTAGGGTTTCTTTCTTGTTCTTTCTCCAGCTCCTTTAGGAGTAGGGTTCGGTTGTGTACCTGAGACCTTTCTTGTTTCTTGAGAAAGGCTTGTACCGCTATATATTTTCCTCTCAGGACTGCCTTTGTTGTGTCCCACAGATTCTGAACCGTTGTGTTTTCATTATCATTTGTTTCCATAAATTTTTTCAATTATTCTTTAATTTCCTGGTTGACCTATTCATTCTTTAGAAGGATACTGTTTAGTCTCCATGTATTTGGGTTCTTTCCAAATTTCCTCTTGTGATTGAGTTCTAGCTTTAGAGCATTGTGGTCTGAAAATATGCAGGGAATGATCCCAATCTTTTGATACCGGTTGAGACTTGATTTAGGACCAAGAATGTGATCTATTCTGGAGAATTTTCCATGTGCACTAGAGAAGAATGTGTATTCTGTTGCTTTGGGATGAAATGTTCTGAATATATCTGTGATGTCCATCTGGTCCAGTGTGTCATTTAAGGCCTTGATTTCCTTGTTGATCTTTTGCTTGGATGATCTGTCCATTTCAGTGAGGGGAGTGTTAAAATCCCCTACTATTATTGTATTCTTGTCGATGCGTTTCTTTGATTTTTTTAATTGGTTTATATAGTTGGCTGCTCCCACGTTAGGGGCATAGATATTTAAAATTGTTAGATCTTCTTGTTGGACAGTTCCTTTGAGTATGATATAGTGTCCTTCCTCATCTCTTATTATAGTCTTTGGCTTAAAATCTAATTGATCTGATATAAGGATTGCCACTCCTGCTTTCTTCTGATGTCCATTAGCATGGTAAATTCTTTTCCACCCCCTCACTTTAAACCTGGAGGTGTCTTCGGGTTTAAGATGAGTTTCTTGTAGGCAACATATAGATGGTTTTTGTTTTTTTATCCATTCTGATACCCTGTGTCTTTTGATTGGGGCATTTAGCCCATTAACATTCAGGGTAAGTATTGAGAGATATGAATTTAGTGCCATTGTATTGCCTGTAAGGTGACTATTATTGTATATTGTCTCTGTTTCTTTCTGATCTACTACTTTTAGGGTCCTTCTTTGCTTAGAGGACCCCTTTCAATATTTTCTGTAGAGCTGGTTTGGTATTTGCAAATTCTTTCAGTTTTTGTTTGTCCTGGAAGCTTTTAATCTCTCCTTCTATTTTCAATGATAGCCTAGCTGGATATAGTATTCTTGGCTGCATGTTTTTCTCATTTAGTACTCTGAATATATCATGCCAGCTCTTTCTGGCCTGCCAGGTCTCTGTGGATAAGTCTGCTGCCAATCTAATATTTTTACCATTGTATGTTACAGACTTCTTTTCCCGGGCTGCTTTCAGGATCTTTTCTTTGTCACTAAGACTTGTCAATTTCACTATTAGGTGACGGGGTGTCGACCTATTCTTATTGATTTTGAGGGGGGTTTCTGAACCTCCTGAATTTTGATGCTTGTTCCCTTTGCCATATTGGGGAAATTCTCTCCAATAATTCTCTCCAATATACCTTCTGCTCCCCTCTCTGTTTCCTCTTCTTCTGGAATCCCAATTATTCTAATGTTGTTTCGTCTTATGGTGTCACTTATCTCTCGAATTCTCCCCTCGTGGTCCAGTAGTTTTTTGTCCCTCTTTTGCTCAGCTTCTTTATTCTCTGTCATTTGGTCTTCTATATCGCTAATTCTTTCTTCTGCCTCATTTA